>NC_056734.1:960271127-960286127 GCF_019279795.1 Protopterus annectens | reverse complement strand
CGTCCCCTCGTCAATGGCCTTGGTGACTGTTTCAAAGAAATCAACCAGGTTTAAGAGGCATGATTTGCCCTTAAAGCCGAACTGGGTAGGATCCAGTGTCTGTAGGTCCCCAATATCTTTATTTATGAGGTCCATGATGATCCTTTCCATAGCTTTGCAGAACAAGCTAGTCAGGCTTATGGGGCGATAAGTTTCCAGCATCCATTGAGGCACCTCCTTTATGGAGAGGGACGACTGTTGCTGTACGCCACTCTTTGGGCACATCCTGTAGTAAGGCTGAGATTGAACAGTAGTTTTATATTTGGGTTTAGCTCTTCTTGGAGTTCATGTAGGACACAGCACGGGACACCGTCTGGTCCCATTGATGCTGTGTTCTTTGCTTTGGAGAGGGCGGCTCTTACCTGAGCATCTGAGATGTCAGGGGGGCAGCACTCTGCTGGGATAGATATTTGCCCTTTTGGTGGGTGGGGGGGAGTTTGCACTGAACATGTCAGCTAGGATGTTGGCAATGTCTGTGGGTTCAGTGTATTTTTTGTCATTATGGACTAATTCTGAGCATATCTGGGAATTAGCACCCAGGTTCCGAACATAAACTAAAGAAAGCCTTGTGATTATCCTTGGTGTCCTGTGCAATTTTTCTCTCGAAGCTGGTCTTAGACAATTTTATGAGTGCCCGTAGTTTTTTGCTAATACTGATCAGGGATGCCTTCACCTTTTGTGATTTTGCTCTATCATTTAGTAGATTCCTCCTTCTATTGTATGGTTAGTTTATAGCTGGGGTCCACCAGACAGGACGTCTGCCTTTGGAGGATTGGGTCTTGGTTTTATTTGGGATTGCATGATCCATGCATTTCTGAAGGTGTTCATATAATGCATTTATAAAACTTACAGTGGTCTGGGCCGTATTTTCCACAGGCCCGGGGGCTTTGAAGGATTCCACCTCATTTTTAAGGAGTGTGAAATTTGATTTAGAGAAGTTTTTCACTGGTTTTCTGGGCAGGGGGTGGGGTCGGGATGTGAACATCCAGTGAGATTAGTTTATGGTCTGATCTTACCAGTTCTGGATACACTTCTGGTCTGTAGCATAGAGTCCCCATGTTGGTAATGATCAGGTCTAGTATGTTTTCCCCTCTTGTGGGAGTGGTAACAAGTTGTTACATAGCATTTGAGTTTATACATTCTAGGAAGCTTTGGGCTAGAGTAATGCTCCCAGTCTGTTTGGGTAGTTGAAGTCGCCCAATATAATGGTGTTTGGAGAGACCTTGATATTTTCCAGTGTTCTCAGGAAGGCAGAGTGGGGTTCCTGTGTTTGGGAGCGTGGTCTGTAGCAGGCTCTAAACTGGAAGGCAGTTTTACCCACTTAGTTTCACATGGATAGTCTCTGATGCAACATTATAGGAATATGATGACATTACATAAACATCATTTTATGTAATTATTCTTGTACATTTTTATGTTGGACAATGATGCATCATCAGAGACTGACTGCATGGTAGTGAAATGGTTATGGGGCTTGTAATGCTGTGAGTTCTCCTGCAGCAAGTACATGGAGTTCTGGCTTTTATAACATACCTATGCAGACAGAGGCTCAGTTCTAGAACAGTGTGTGTACTACTTGATGGAAATAATTCCTTGTGAAAGCAACATTTATATTGTACTTTTCACTGTTGGAGTTACAAGCAACTATGAATAAGACATTTGAAAGTGAACTTGCTATCTTATAAAGAAATGTTTGAAGGATGTGGTACCACCAATACAATTTGTCTCACCTGTGTGGGAAATTGCTGTCTTCCCAAGATGTGACTGTTATTACTTGCACTGTGAAAATGCTAAAGGGTAACACCTGTGACCCTCAGACAATTTGTGGGATACATCTGAGAATCTGTGTATTGTCACTATTGCATGAGAACGCCATTTTGATCTGTTTTTGACCTAGCTCTAAGAAATGTTTAAGGACTGAAGGTAATTCAAGTTTACAGTTACTAGTAGTTTTGCCAATAACAGCACATTTTCTGTTTACCTTCCTTTGTAAAATCCAAGCTGAGCCTTCCAAAGTTTATGATTTCAATGTTTTCTGTTTAACTGAAATACTTCAAGCAACATCTCAATGTGAAGCAGGCAGTGCCTAGTACTGGTCTTATTTTTTTTTTTTTGCTGGAATTTATTCAATCAGCTGCAGTCTTTTTTCAAAGAATCTTTGATATAACCTTATCAAAAAAAAAAAGCCAGTGCCCATGAGTTATCCATCCTTTTTACTCTTGACTATGGGGTTTAAAGTGAACTGACCACGTTTCTTTAGTCTGTTTTTTTTCTATTCTGGTTTCATTCTGATTTACTTTCAAGTTGTGCATTGTGTCCACATATTGACAAATAACTATGTATTTATGACTTTCAAATTCAGAATCGATTGCAAAAAAATGAATGGTCTCCTCACTGAATTTTCTAGCCTTTTCAGTGGTCTTGATGTTGCTTATTACCTGTTGTAGTAGTGCTTAAATCGGAATGAAACCAGAAAACAGCAAAAAAAAAAAAAAAAAAAAAAAGAATGCTCATTTCGGGCTTGGGTGTGTGACTGCATGCGAGGGGGTTAGTGTTTGTGTGTGTGACGAGGGGGCTAATGTTTGTGTGTGTGACTGCAAGCGAGGGGGCTAATGTTTGTGTGTGTGACTGCAAGCGAGGGGGCTAGTGTTTGTGTGTGTGACTGCAAGCGAGGGGGCTAGTGTTTGTGTGTGTGACTGCAAGCGAGGGGGCTAGTGTTTGTGTGTGTGACTGCAAGCGAGTAAAGAGGTGGGGCAAGAGTGTGACTGTAGGCAAAGGGGCTAGTGTGTGTGACTGCAGGCAAGCAAAGAGGTGGGGCAAGAGTGTGACTGCAGGCAAAGGGGGCAAGTCTGTCAGTGTGGCTGTGTGAGACTCCAATTAATGCTTCTTGTTTTTGGGTTTGTTCTCTCAAAATTTGTGCTTTTCTGTAATTTTCCAAGATAAAGTTAGTAGCCGAGACAGTTCAGCCTTCATAACCTTGCGAAAAATGCATGCCAAAGCAAGACCTGTTTGATCACCTGTCTCAGTTTATAACAGATCAACTTTTAGTACTGTTTACATGTCCCCCCAGATATAATTTGCCTTGTCTAGATTTACTGCATTTAAGGAGAATGTGATATTAAACTAGATTGCTCAACCTGGTGTGCGTCTAATCGCAGTTATTTGATACCGGATTAGAAAGTAAAAAACGCAGCTTTACAAAATAATCCACTCTCCTGTTTTACCTCTTAGCCTATTTACGTTTACGTACTGTATGAGTTTCCATTTTTAACCATAAGCTAATAGTCGAGCTGGCTCGGAAATGATGCCGTCATATCAGCCATAGCTCTTGCTGTACTCTTCAGTAGACCCCCCCCCACAAATTGATGTAACCACAGCCTGATGTGAATGCTGTATAGATGAGGCACCCATCTTGTGATGTATGAGGTGCCTTGACCATCACACTCTTACCCACAATAAAACGGACCGACTAACGTGTGGAACTCTTTTCTTAGTGAGTGTATCCTGTCGACGTGATTCAAGACCTCAACACTGTTTGCATTGCCTGCAGCTTGACTGAATTTTCTCTTCATTAGTAAGGTAAGTCTTTGTAATGAAGTCAGATGTTAATTATACATGGAGCCTCTGTACTACCAGACCTTATATTGTGCTCGCAAGTGTTTGACTGCACATTTACAGATTGTATACCTTTTGTGTGCGCATGTGCCACGTGCTACCCTGTTTGCTGCTGTTACTTGATTACTGTAGCTCTTTTGTATTTATTGATGCTATATTATATTATGGGGGCTGTATTTTAGAATGATTGTTTATATTTACTCGTTTTATTTCTCTGTAATGCTGGCATTTGGTAAATTGAAAATCGGCATGCGTTTCTCTGCGAGCGTCCATGCGGCAGTTTAGTTCTCTGTGTAATGCTGGCCAAATGTAATGTAAGTGCGTGTGACCGTTAACGCGTCATGTACATGCCCCTGTCCTGAATAACTGGAGTTAGGTGCATAGGTTAGTACTAGGCTATCTGCCCTAGGTAATTTATAATCCTATGGAGAAGTTGTTTGGCTTTCGACGCCCGTTTTAAATTAATTTTGCTATGGCCTTTTTCAAGGTTAGTATACTGTGCCTCTGTCTAACAGTGACACAGAAGTGATACCCGGGCTAAACAGAGGATCCCACATCCACTCATCAACATTCTTCTTGAAGAGTCAGGGACTCTGCCTTACATGGACTGGGATTTTATTCCAGAGTGAAGGGAGCCTCTGTGTTATGAATCTGTCCCTCCAGCATGTCCTATTTCAATGCTGAGGTTAGTCTCTAGCACGTAGCTCGATGTGATTTGGATTTTCTGAGGTACAGCATGTCCACTAATTCCGGGTTGGACATGGATTTATACGTCATGCACAGATCACCTCTGAACAGGCGGTATATGCCACTGAGTAGAGCTGGCATTTGTTTAACCAGGTAGCATATGGCATCTGTTTGAGCCCTTTGATCCTCTTGTTGAGGTACTTTTGGTGTCTTTCCAGTTGCTGCAGGTGTTTGGTAAGATATATCGCAAAGGTGGCATTGTACTCCATTATGAGCCTGAGGGAAGACTAAATTTGTGTTTACTTATTTATTTTTCAAAAGGGGATGACTATACAGTTTGTCATGTAGCTTGAGGCCATGCCTGTGGCACCAGTTGTCTGTTGCTATGAGGCCCCTTTTGGTGTATGCTTGTCTGCTGGAGAGTCAATTATTGCACCCAGTTTGCAGTCATCTGTGAACTTGGTCAGCCACAGTCTTTCCTTGTCCTGTACCTCGATGAAATATATGCCAAACAAGAGAGGTCGGATCTTACCAGTGACGGATAAACTAAGGGTCTAGAGAAGAGGTTGTGTGTGGAGTCTGCGTGTGTGGAGTCTGCGTGTGTGGAGTCTGCGTGTGTGGAGTCTGCGTGTGTGGAGTCTGCGTGTGTGGAGTCTGCGTGTGGAGTCGCTTAATTTCCTCTTGTACTGTGATTACATGCCTTCTGATATATATAGCTTACTTTGCCCATTATACAAACTGAAACACTGTCAATGGTGTCTTCAGTGAGGGTGATTTATCCTCCAGGCTGTCGTATATATGGATGTGTACATGCATGCAATACTGGGAACACTGAACACATGTATTTCTTTTGCATTGGAGAATTCTCATGCATTTCCTTTGGCTCTTCTCTCCCACATTGTAGCAGTACTCATGGCAGGGCACAGTCAAAATAGTGCAAGACAGGGATATCAATTTGAACCAAGGTATCGACCTGGCGAGCCAAGGAAGCAGCGCCGTTTGTGCAACAGTGGTCAGCATCAACCGCCTTCACCGGACCCTGATTACAGCAGTCTGTCAAGTATGACATGGTGCCTATGTGGCAAATGCACAATGATGACCACGTCACTCGAATGCCTATGTTGCGTGTCTTCTCCAAGAGCAATTGAAAAATGGGCAGAAGTAACTTCAACTTCAGGTCACAATGCATGCTTAACTGTGCACCCACAGTTTGACTCTGCATGCCTTTATACCCATGTTTTAAAAACTATATTCAGGCTTCTGTGTCGGCGTAGAGGGTGTTATCAACCACTGCAGTGGACAAACAAGTACGGTCTCTCTGTCTGTGTGTGTCTCTGTCTGTGTGTGTGTCTGTCTGTGTGTGTGTGTGTCTGTGTGTGTGTCTGTCTGTGTGTGTCTGTCTGTGTGTGTCTGTGTGTGTGTGTGTCTGTCTGTGTGTGTCTGTCTCTGACCACAGGATTGCTCTATATTTCAGGTTGTACCGGGTTGTGACGTACCGTGCATATGTGTTGTGGGTGCATAACAATCGAAGGCTGGGATTTGGTAATCGAATGGTGCTTCCCGCTTGTGTAGTGTCACGAATTCGAGAACAGTTTCCATGTGCAGATGATGATTCGTACACAGGATTTAGAGCTTTTCAGGGACTTTGGATTTATTCTGAACACTGACATGTCTATTGTTAGCTGTGCATTTCCTGTTCACAGTTGAAAAATGGTTTTACTTGTCAAATACTGTATACGCTACCTCATTATGAAGTTTGTACACTAATAAAGTTAGTATCATTGACTTGGATACTTAATGTGTCATGTGTACATTTGTACATCTGTCTACCATCGCCTTAAATTGATGCTGCTCTGAGCAGAGTACGTACTTACAGCCATTTTCACTGTTGTATATCATGATGGTGATTGTCTTTTTTTATAGCAATATTTCAGCAACTTTAAATCATTGGCGAATGTCCACCTGTGGAACTGACGTCCTTCACACCATGCAGACAAAAGTGTATAGCAATATTTCAGCAACTTTAAATCATTGGCGAATGTCCACCTGTGGAACTGACGTCCTTCACACCATGCAGACAAAAGTGTATGTCATCCTTTAAGTGGCTTTTAATTATGTACAGGTCCGGTCACACTGCCTATGCAAGACTAATGAAGCCATAAGTTATTAGGCCTTTTCAGAGTTAGCATACAATCGCTATATGCCATCCTGTGTCATTTCATTAATTTGTAGCACAAAGTGTTTTTGTGGTAAGGGGAGAAATTCACCTGAATGAAAAATGCTTTCACAGTGCTCATGTAGAAAAGTAGATGTTTACAGTGCCCCAGTTTAAATCGGAGTAAATGCAGACTTCCATGTGTCGTGTAAAGGCTGTGGCGAGGATACACTTTGATTGCAGAGAGAAGGCGGATGCAAGTGACACTGACAAATGCATTGCATGACTGTCACACAAGCAGCCATTATTAAATTTGGATATCTCATTGCACATCGATTCTAACCATTAAGTCTTACAGGTTGTATGAATATCAATGATTGTAACTAGTTTACCATGAATTGTGTGTACTGTATGATTTGATATAGTAATTTCTATTTTTATTAGGTGATCGTCAAAATGCCTTCCTGCTTTGCGATCAACTGTAGTATGCACAAAGACAATCTGCCACGGGGGTTTCATTCCATCGGTTTCCACAGGATATCAACCTGTGTAGACAGTGGGTGATTAACTGTGGTAGAAATGTTGGTAGCATACCGAAGTTTAAGGAAGTTTTGGGTAGTGCAAAGCCACGACATTTCCTCTGCTCTCAACACTTTGAGCAGAGCCAGTTTCACCTTGACTACCAGCAACAGCTACTTCCTGATGAGATGAGACCCAAGCGACCAATACGGAGATTAATAAAAGCGGCAGTACCATCAATTTTCTCACTTTCGAACAGCAAGACACGGACATCTTCAGTACATCGGTTGCAGCAGAAACAGCAGCAGAAGGTGAGTATCAGTGGAGCAATGAAAGGTTTAATGAGTCAACTGACGTTTGCGTAGTGAGATACTGGCACTGCATGTGTTTCAAATTGCAACAGTTAATTGGATGTACTTTTTACATGCAGCTTATTGAAGACCTTCTGAGTAAAACGCAGCCTACATTGCAAGACCTTGTGACAGAGCAACGGTCTGTGCAACGCAAGGTGAGTAATTGTATTACCTCTTCAGCGCACAAATAATTACTTGCTACTCAGGTGAATGTATAATTTTAATGTGCCATAATTTCTGTATCTTTTGCAGAGGAAGCATGTGCAGCGACAGAATCAAAGGGATGCAGATAATGATGCGTCAAGACACACTGTGGAAGACCGAATGGAAGACTGTCAAGCGCATCACGAATGTGTGGAAGTAAGTTTAGATGAAAACCTACAGTAATATGCGATACTGGATAAGCATTCAGTCTGTGGTTGTCTGAGTAATAGTGTAAATTACAAAATTTTTATGTAGTTCATTGGGACTCCATTGACTATATTGAGTCCGGATGTCAGCAATCAAAATGCTTATCCTGTTATCTTAGAGTGTCTGTAGTTAACTTTGTCATTAGTCAAGCATTGACTGATTAACACTTATGTGATTGTAGGTTCAAGCAACTGATTTGTATGAAGAGGTAGTCGAAAACATGGAAGTATACGCAATGGAGACTGGGATTTGCAGTCAGAGTACAGTCGCATGCCAGACAAAGTTTCCCCAAAAGAAAGGTAGCAGCACAGGAATTCAAGTGAAGCTAAAGGACCTTGAAACAGTACCACGCACTATGATTGATGCAGCTGTACAGGTTCCAGAAGTAGGAGTCTCACCACTGTTAGACCACACATATTTTAAAAAATCAAAGGATGTACAAACAGAATTGAGTGCGGACAGACCACAACACAATTAGACCACAACACAGTTTCAATAATGCCAATCAGCACCTGATTGAGATTAGATGTCCCAATGAAAAGGACAAAAGTTGCACTGAAGAGGCCACATGTAGCTCTAGTGCATACATTGCTGCGGAGATGACACATTGCAGTACTCCAGTCAAGCTACGAAAGGACGTCCATAACACGAGCATGCATAGCAGCTCCTCACTTTCTCAATGGACAGATGATGTGGAAAAGGATCCAGACTGGTTGTACACTTCTGACAACTTGTCTACGTCAGAGATCGAAGACACAGTTCTGGAACAGGACGAAGATGAGAAAATGGTTGGAGAATCAAAGTTCATTGTGTTTGAGTCCTGCCTGGATTGCCTGTTGCTGAAACTGACCTGTCCACAATGCCACACCTCGGCTGTGGAACTGAGGAAAGCGAAGTTGGGATCCTATGTCTCGGTGAATGTTTCATGCATTAGTGGACATGAAGTTCTCCATTGGGAAAGTCAACCATTAATTGGCCAAATGCCAGCTGGCAATCTTCTACTGGCATCGTCTGTACTTTTCAGTGGAAGTACATATGCACATATAGCGCGATTCAGTGCTTATCTAGGACTTGAATTTATAAGTGAAACCACATTCTATTTGATTCAACGGGAGTATTTATTCCCCGTTTTGCAGCATACTTGGACACAGCATCAGTCTCGTCTGCTAGAAGATGCAATGGGTAAGGAAGTAAGGTTAGCTGGAGATGGGCGGTGTGATAGTCCAGGCTATTCTGCAAAGTACTGCTGCTACAGCATGATGGACCTGGATTCATTGTAGATTTCTGCCTGGAGCAGGTCAGCCGAGGTGTATCCTCAGTGGCACTGGAGAAGAAAGCTTTTAAGAAGTGCATGAAAAACTTGATGGATAAAAATGTTAATGTCAGCCTTGTGGTGACAGACAGACATCCTGGAATAAGGTTACTGAAGCGCACAGAATTTCCAAAGGTGAATCATCAGTTTGATGTGTGGCATATGACCAAAAATTTGACTAAAAAAATCACTGAAGCTGGGAAAAGAAGAGGCACTCAAGACTTACTGCAGTGGTGCCACAGTATTTCAAATCACCTGTGGTGGTGTGCTGAAACGTGTGAAGGGGATGCAGTAGTACTAGAGGAGAAATGGTTGTCGTTGCTATACCATGTAACCGACCAACACAGTTGGGATGGTGGCAACAAGGTTTCCTGTTGTGGACATGAAATGCCACTCATAGATGGAGACGAGACAAAGTGGCTGGAAGAAGATGATGCCTGTCACCGTGCATTGAAGAGAATTGTTGCTAACAAATTTCTCATTAAAGATTTGAAGCACATCACCAAATTCTGCCATACTGGTGATCTGGAGGTGTTCCATGCATTACTATGCAAATATTGCCCCAAGTTTGAGCACTTTAGTTTTGCAGGAATGAAAGCAAGAATCATACTTGCCATCCTGGATCATAATGAGAACGTTCATCATGAGCAAGCAGTGGTGAGATTCCCTACAAAGAAGTCAGCAGCAAAGGGAGAGCTAAGGTATCGCGTGGTGTACCCAAAAGCAAAACAGGATTGTGTAGCCAAACCAATATTTGAGAAAAGAAAGTTTGACTACATATATGACCTGATGTTGGAAGTTATAAAAGCTAAACGAGGGATCTTGGAAACGCAACCCATGTCTATACCTGACATACTAAAGAATATTGCTAAGTGTGAACGTGCTGAGAAGAGTATGGTGATTGCTAGGCATATTTCACGATTCGGTGACTGTAGTAAACCTCCAGGTTGAAACAGCGCATTTACTAATGTGGACTGGGTAAGTAAATGATGGGAATTTTTTTCAACTAACAGAGTATTATACCCAGCTATTGATGGTACTAGGCGAGACTACACCTATACCATTAATAGCTCACTGCAGTTAAATTAATTTTAACTGTTTTGTGGTTCTAACGACTGCTAGAATATGCAAGATTAGCCCTGATTGACCAGTTAAGTGACACCCATTGGGATGCACCCAGGCATTCTGTACAGCTTCAGAGATCTTACTGGAACTGGACCACATGTGGGGCATACCTCAAATGCACCGGTTTGCCTTTTCCAACAGGCTTATGCTTATGTACTCCAGCCACCCTGACGTCGGAGGAAGATGCGACATCAGCTGACGTCGGACCCAGACTTTGGAATCCGGCCGACCGAGGGCTGCCTGAGGCAGGACAACCCTCATGTTATGACTGCAGTTGTATTCTTGAAGGACATCTACGAATCTATCCCAGGCCACTGGTAAATAATCCTTGGAAAAAAGCTACATCTTTGTTGGACACACTGCAATAATCTATATTGTACCTCTGATAAATATAGAATTAACAGAAGATCAGTTAATAACATACAGTGTATACAATTGAAAGTCAGGCTATTGTAAATACTGTATATAGTAGTTTAAAATGATATTTTAAAATATTATGCAAATGTTATTTTAATTGAAAATAAAAAAAAATATTTGAGAAAAAAAAAATGTTTCAACAAAAAGGTACCAAAACCAATATCTAGACCGACTCAACTCCCACCTTCCGCAAGTCTGCTCTCTGCAGGGCTGCTTACATCCTCTCCATATATTCACAGACTAAAAAAAAAAAAATAAAGTATTACAATGCTTGATCTATCTTGCAAGGAGGTTCAACACTAATAGTCTCTCTCCTCATCTTCCTAGGCCCCCTTAACTTTACCGAGAAGTCCTCTAGGATGTCTCCCAAATAGGAGCTCAAATGGACTGGACCTGGTGGAAACTTTGGGAACTTGGAAGGCACACAGTAGTAACCAGTCCCAAATGTTACTGTCTTCTATTATTAATTAATATAATGTGGACTTCAGTACCCTGTTGGATCACCACATGCTCTGCGTTGCTTCACTTTATAGTTTTGACAACTGATGTGTAATCTTCAACAAAAAGGGGTCCTTGGTGAGTAAGGATTTCCTTTGGTATGTCCATTCTAGTGACAGCAAGACAAACTCCCTAGTTATAGCCTTTGAATTGACATTCCAAAGAGGGATTAACTTAAGGTATTTGACAGTATAATTCAATATGACCAGAATACACTAGTGCTCTTTACTGGAGTTGAAGGATCCAGAAAACCCATGGCAATCATTTCAAATGGAACATTTCTAATAGGCATAGGCATCAATGGGCTGTTAAAACCTGGCTATGAAACAGTCTTTTGGCACTTGCAGCATCTTTAACAAAAGTTTTCTATCTTCTGCTAGATCTCTGATCATTAAAATTTGGTTTGAAGTTGGGCTTTATTCCAGTCCTTCCCAGATGTATACCCAAAATGTGGCTATGTACCAGTTTCACTACCTGTTCTCTACAGGCATTAAGTACAAGCACAGTTGGACAGTTCCTTTCCTTGGTGATACTGTACATTAAATAATTTTGATAGTAAAAACTGGGGTATGATGGATTTCTCATCTTCCAGTCAACTTACACTTTCCCACACTCAAGTTTTTAGAAGTCTTTTGGATCTTCCCAGTCAGGGGTCGCTACAGCTGATCACAAGTCCGATAAATGACTGGCAGTGAATTTTTATGGTGTCAAGTTGCCAGCCCGGCACCCAACCTTCAAAGAAGGAACACCCACACATGCACGCACCTACCTGCATGTCTAACATTCACTCAGGGAGATCATGCAGACTCCGCACAGAAGGCACTTCAGCCGAGAATCTAACTGGAAAACCTCTTGCTGTGAGGCTACAATGCTAACTGCTGCACCACTGCGGCCGCACCTTTACTATCCCAATACGTTATGGAATTAAACACCACTTTGGATACAGATGTTAATACTGGTATACCCTAACAATCCACCAGTGATATGACCCAGATTTACTTTTACTTCTCAGGAAGTTATACCCTCAATGACAGAGCGACCACCACCCCAACAGGACTTGTTGAGAGACATTCAAACTTGGTTTATTCAGGATCTTGGGTTCTCATTTACATATACTAACCTCCCTACTGAACCACTGGATGCAAATTTAAAAACACTGATTTAAGACCTCTGAAAAGAAATTGCTTAAGGTGCATAACTTACAACTCGACAAGTGTTATCTGATGTTAAAGGTAAAAAGGGCTCCTAAGGTACTTAGACTGTACAATTTTCCAAATGGAATGAATATGGGATGTGAGCTCAGACTTTTAGATGGAACTCTGCGCATATTAGGAGTTAAAATTACGGTACTGAACCATAATATCACAAAGTTAGTAATTATAAATTGGTAATGAACAGAAAAAGGAAAAAGGTGATCAGAGATGGTAACGACTACGCTAAGGCTTACCTTATTCCAAATGTTTTTAAATATTTCTCAAATCAATTATTCGGACCCTAATACTTATGAAGTTAGAGCAGGGAGAACAAGCGAAAGATAGATGAAAATGTTAGTTCCGGATTTCCACACGCACAGGACACAAGTATTTCCCATTTTAATGAAATGGGTTTTCGACGATTTTCCACATCTGCTTTCCGCTCTACGGCTTTTTTTTGGTTGGATTTCTTTGTTGTTAGTGAAAGCCGCACTTTCTTGATTTTCCACATTTACCAAGGAGATTGGAAAGGTTAGAAAAAAAAAAACACATTAGTACTTATAACTTCCATTTTCAAGAGGCCAAACCCAAGCCAACAGAGATTGCAGAACAGAAAGCAGGCAGAGGAAAGGGAAGGGGAAACTTCAGGGAAAAAGAACAAATATTACAACAATTTAGGCAAACCCTACAAGACTGTTCAAAATATGATCGAATAATTTTAAGTTATAGGAACTTCATGTTTTTTTTTTTTAACAGCAGTTCTATCACAGAAGGACATTTTTCCATGTTTAGTACAAGGTTTAAATTTGTGCCACATATAGATACTTGGGATGTTCTCTTGGAACTAAAAACTTTACACTAGAAAACTTAATTTTACATTATACTTTAAGATAAAGAGACTGCTTATGACTCCTCAGACAGATACTTTAACAAGTATGTTTAATCCCCCATTAAATTCCTTGTTAGCTACATTTCAAAAATCCCTTGTTGGCTACAGTTGAAAGATGTTGTGACAGATCTATACCATTTAAAGAAATCCTACATTTCCTTACTATTCCAACTTGGATAAGGAGGAAAGATATTTTGGACTCTCAAAAACAATTACATTTGAATTTTGAAACCGGATAAAGGAGGGTGGAATTGTATTTATGGAGAATGACAATACCAGCAAGGAGTTTAATATGCTATAGGATACAGATCACTATGGAATAGTTTCACAAAATGAGATCCATATAACTTATAGGAAAATTGACCCGTTATCAGAGGATTGCTTGTCACAAGGGGTAATTTCACCTAAAATTTACAATTTTATACATTAAAGACCCATTAACTTCAGCAGCATTTGGTATTCCAAAGACAAAAACATTTAGATTAAGCGTGGCAGCCCAGTAGTCAAAAACTTACCCTCTGGCTGTTTATGTAGATTGTACCTTAAAGAATATCTTTTCTGCCACTCACTCATGGAATTTTTAACAAAAGGTAAGACCAGACCTCTATAGCATTAACTGCAGCTTCCTTGCAGTTGATGTTACAGATTTACCTCTATACTTCATACTATGGGGCTGGAATTTCTCCACTCTGCACTACCTGAATTGACCAGTTTTGATAACACCCTTATTTAATTGTTTCTGGATTTAATGGAACTTGTTTTAAATAACCTCATTTTTTTAAAAGTGAATATTGGACAAATTAAGGGGGTGCCCATGGGTCCAGCCTATGCCCGGTTTACGCAAACCTAATAATATACAGTTGGGGAAAAGTACATCCTTGAGTCCACTAGTCATTTACAAAGATTGCTAGAGAACGCACTTAGGATACCTGGACGATTCATTCTTTGCACAGGGCCCACTGATTAAATTCAGTATTTTTGTTAAAGAAACTGTAATGTTAATAGTTATTTACCAATTTAACCAGTGTTGCTAACTATTTGGATGTTAAAATTTCAAAAAACTCTGAAAAACTGTTTTGAATCTATA
Source organism: Protopterus annectens (assembly GCF_019279795.1). Classification (NCBI taxonomy): domain Eukaryota; kingdom Metazoa; phylum Chordata; order Ceratodontiformes; family Protopteridae; genus Protopterus; species Protopterus annectens. Next base: position 960,271,827 of record NC_056734.1, on the reverse strand, counting down.
GTTTACAGAAATCCATTTTGCAACACATTTACATGAACAGAAGTTATCCTTTTCAAGGGACAGCTTATCAGAAAAGCGAGAATGTGCTCCAAATCTTGACTATGTTTAAGAGTAGAGGGTATCCTACTCAGTTAATATTTCACCTCCAATTTCCTTTAAGAGGGTGGGGGACCAAGTACTACCCCTTGTTAGGTAGTAATTCCTTGCATGGCACTGACTCCGAAGATTAATAGGACTTCAACTGATAATTTCTCAAAGGCTTTGGTAATAAAATATAAGATAATAAAGGAGATTATAGAAAAACAACCGGGGCATACTGAAAACAGATGCTGAGATTTTTAAAAGGGCAGGACAAGCCCCTAATTTTGTTTTCAAAACATTTTTAAATATTAAAAAACATTCAGAAAATAACATAGCATGTCACAATCACAAAGATGTAGTCAAATGAAAATATGGGTACTATAATCTGTGCAGCTTCATTTTGGAAAGAACTGTTATTAACCTTAATGTTATACTATTAAGGTCCCCCTAGTCAAATGGAATTATCTTACGGAAGTGGTTATTTATATAGCCATATGTGCTCGAGCTGCCCATTTTTACATCAGCAAAAGATCTCTCTAAAAAAAATTATGAGCATAATTATGACATCCTGAAAAAACAAATAATTCCCTTTACAAACATACCCAAAAATGTATTAAAT
>NC_056734.1:960216127-960266127 GCF_019279795.1 Protopterus annectens | reverse complement strand
TCCCAATGATTAGGGTAAGCAGAACAGGAAAGAGTTTAAACAAGAAATCCTACTTCTGAGCTCCTCCCACAGATTTAATTCCTTTGCAATCAGTGAATGGAAAACGATCTTTTATAACTGCCCCTAACCAGGAACTCTAAGAAAAAAATTAAAGTAAAACAGACATCTGAATAATTCCAAAATGCATTAAAAATTAAGTTGACTGCAATAAAACAAGAGAAAAGAATCAAGAAACCATGAAAAGTGCAGGGGTGTAAGATCTAATCACAACCGCAGATAAAGTACTTCTCACTTTGCAGTATTCCATACTAAAGGGATATCCTGCCGAGGATAGCTGAATGTCTGGCCAGCATAAAGCCTTAGCTCTTTCCCGGTGCTGTATTGTTGGACGTATGTCTTGCGTCCAAGGCATAAGGTACCCAAGTGACATACAAGCATCTAATCCTCAAACAAAATGCCCCAGGAGAACCACAGCAACCCAAGAGGGAAAGTAAATGTGTATCCAGAAAGGGAAGGACCCCTTGGCCAGAGGGCAAGAAACAGCAGAACAAGGGGAAGGACGGAGGGTCAGAATACAGTTGCAATATTCCTTACCAAAGGAGGAGTACAAAAGCTTTTGGAGAGGATGAGAGGTTGAAGCCACAGAACAGCTCTCCAATAACCCATGCAGGGTGGCCCTGGCAAAACCAGTTCTGACCCTAGAAATCACATCCAGCTTGCTGTTTGGTAATGTTGTGAACAAAATACCAAGCAGCAGACTCCAAAATGGATATAGCATCCAGATCCTTGGGGGGCACTCCTAGTAGAATGAACACTAACAGAAGCTGCTTAGCATGAACATACCAAAAATAAATAGCCTTAGCAATCCAAGAGGAGACATATTCGGAACAGATAAACCCAATTTCTTGGAATGGAAAGAAACAAAGATGCTCAGATTTCCTTATATCCTTATCTAGATAACATCTGATCTGTCTATGCAGATTAAAGATAAGAATTTTCTTATTCTGTGGAGAAGGAAAAAAATAAGGAAGAAAGGTCTGATTTAAAGAGAAATCATTAACTACCTTGGGCATAAAAGGACTGGCATGAAGTAATTTGTTTTTTAGCATTTCTAAACAATCACACAGAATAATGAACCCAGTGCTATCTGTGAAGAACTGCAGCAACAGATCAAATGTAAATGCAACAGCAAAGGGAAATATCTCTCAACATTTTAGGACAATAAATCTGAACAAAGCCTAAAATAACGAGCCCAAAAATAGGGACAGATTTTAAACATTGCTGTTATAAAAAGTTACTAGTATAATAGGATTTGTGTTGGCATACATTCTCTGATGAATATAAAGTCTGAAACTCAAATGTATGTCATTTAGTGACTCCAGTCCTCTGTGATTTTCCAGAAAACTACAAACTGAGCAATGCAGCAAAACTGAGGTGAAAATGTAGACAGTTGAGAGTTACAGGGCAACTATGTAAAACACAAAACTAAGAATGGTAAGGAAGACAGACAGCAAACAGCAGGAGCTGACAATGTGGACACTGTGAACAGGATGTAGAAGCAAGGATGTGGAGGAGTTCTTTAGAAAGTACAGTTGTGTACACCTACCATAAATGTAGATGTTCAGAGTGTCTTCACTGTTGCAGTCATAACTGTAGGGTATTCCTGCCGGCAGGCAGCTCGAGGTCGGCCAGAATTCCAAAGTCCGGGTCCGGCGTTGGCTGTACCAGCAAGTACCCTGACGTCAGAACGTAGAGGTATAAAGCTGACAGCCGACGTCATCTTCTCCAGCCTTTCTTGCCCCAGATGTCAAAAGCCCCCAAAATAACCAAAAGGTGTCCCAAGAGAAACACAAATACACCACAAAGGAAGTGGAAGAGAGAACAAGCAAAAATAAGAGGGGATTGGTGGGAAGGAAACACCGACTGCAACAGTGAAGACACTCGAACATCTACATTTATGGTAGGTGTACACAACTGTACTATGTTCTTCGTGTTTCACTGCTGCAGTCATAACTGTAGGGTAGAATCCCAAAGCTGTGAAAGAGGGAGGAGGTTACGCAGAAGGGGCAGCTAGAAGACCCTGCAAAACAGCAGAGGCAAAGCCTGCCCTAGACTTAGAATACAAAGGGAGATTATAGTGCTTAGAAAAAGTATGCACTGAACTCCAAGTGGCAGCCTCCAAAATGTCCTTGGTAGGAACTCCTCTGAGAAAAGCTGCTGAAGTGGCAGCTGCTCTAGTAGAATGACTTCTAACAATACCTGGAATCTGTTTCCCATAGTGAGAGTAACAAAACCTTATTCCATGAGCAATCCATTTGGAAATAGTTTGTTTAGAAATAGCCTTACCTAGAGAACTGGAGGCATAAGAGATAAGCAATTGATCAGATTTTCTGAAATCTTTAGTTTTGTCCAGGTAAAAACGTAGTTGTCTGTGTACATCCAATGAATGTAAGATCCTTTCCCCTTTATTTTGAGGATTTGGAAAGAAGGTAGGAAGGTGAATAGTCTGATTTAGAGCCACCTTAGAAATCACCTTAGGCATAAATGTAGGATTGGTCCTCAAGGAAACTCTGTCTTGGTGGGAGATAATATATGGTTCCACCGCCATGAGAGCTTGCAACTCTGAAACCCTTCTGGCAGAAGTCAATGCCAATAAAATAGCTGTCTTCCAGGATAAGAACTTGATATCCGAAGCCGCAGCAAGCTCAAAAGGAGGCAAAGTAAGTTTCTCCAAGACATAATTAAGATCCCAAGCAGGAACAGGTGGAGTTCTGGGAGGTCTTAAATTCTTAGCCCCTCTCAAAAATTGTCTCACCAGCTGGTGAGAAAAGATGGGAGGATCAGTGTTGAAATGAGCCGAGATAGCAGAAGCATGAATTTTGATGGAGGAAAAGGAGAGACCTTTAAGCAAAAGGTCAGAGAGGTAAAGCAAAATGGAGGAAATAACAGGCAAAAGAGGATCAGAACCTCGATCCTGCATCCAAATACAAAATCTTTTCCATTTAGAAGCATAAGATTTTCTAGTGCTAGGCCGCCTAGCTTCTAAAAGAACATCCAAAACTTGTTTGGGAAGAGATGAAGGAATCAAAGGCCCTTGTAGAGCCAAGCTGCCAGGCAGAGTCTTGATTTGAGAGTGTAGCATCTGACCCTGATGCTGGGACAGAAGAGAAGGGATCAGAGGTAGAATCCAAGGAGGTTCCAAGAATAGGTGTTTTAAAGTTGGATACCAAAACTGCCGAGGCCAATTTGGAGCTATCAAAATGATAATCTTGGGTTTGTCCGGTTTTATTTTCAGTAACACCAGAGGCAGAAGAGGAAGAGGAGGGAAGGCATATCCCGAAAGATTCCTCCAGCTGAATGACAGGGCATCCACTTTCCAAGCTGTTTTGTGGAAAGACCTTGTGCAAAAGAGAGGCAACTGATGATTGAGATGGGATGCAAACAGATCTATCCGAGGACAACCCCAAACTGCAGTAATCCTGCTGAATAAGTTGGTGTCCAGCATCCATTCGTGAGGATCCAAAAAGTTTCTGCTTAGGCTGTCTGCTAAGAGGTTCTGTTTTCCTGGAATGACTTGAGCTTGAAGATGCAGATTCTGATTTAGAGCTGTGTCCCATAAATTCATGGCTAGTCTGCAAAGGGGGTAAGAGTGAGAGCCCCCTTGCTTGTTTATGTACCACATGACTGTGGTATTGTCTGTACGAATCAGAAGAGGCCCTGGTTTCAAAAGATTCTGGAAGGCTAGAAGAGCATTTTGGACTGCCAACATTTCCTTCAAGTTGATGTGCCAGAGAAGATGCTTCTTTGTCCAGGAGCCCTGCTGGCAAATGTCTAGAAAATGAGCTCCCCAAGCATAATCCGAAGCGTCCGTGGTTATGATCTGAGAAGGTTGAGGCAGACTAAAGGGATTCCCCTTAGTTTAAAGCACAAGCCCTGGACCACCAAAGGAACTCTTTTTGGAGGCAGGGAATCAGTGGAATCATTGTGTCCACACTGTGGTAATGCTGTAACCATACATTCTTTAGGTACCATTGAAGTTTTCTCATATGAAGCCTTGCATCTGGAATCAACAGGATGCAAGAAGCCATGTAGCCCAGTGCCTGCAGGAATTTCCTTGCAGTGAGCTGAGTTAAAGTAGCCAAGGTTTTGAAAATTGAGGCCAGCTGTAATAGTTTTTCTGGAGTGAGGAAGGCCCTTTGCAAGCTTGTGTTTAGAAGAGCTCCCAAAAAGATCATTTGCTGAGAGGGGATCAAATGTGACGTTTTTGTGTTCACTGAAAATCCCAGTAGTAGGAGAAGACGTTGAACAAAATGCAGATGTTGAAGTAAAAGGTCTTTGCTGTCCACCTGAATAAGGCAGTCATCCAGATAGGGGTAAATTTGAATCCCTTGGAGTCTGCAATAAGCTACTACTGGAGCCAGACACTTGGTAAAGACTCTGGGCGCAGTAGATAAGCCAAAGGGCAGTACAGAGAATTGAAAGTGCCTCGAACCTGCCTTGAATCTGAGGTATTTTCTGCGTTCCTGCCTGATGGGAATGTGTAAGTAGGCTTCCTTTAAGTCCACTGTCACCATCCAAGCATCCTGGGAGAGCATTGGAAGAAGTTGTTGTAGAGTAAGCATCTTGAATTTTGGAATTTCCAGAAAGGTGTTTAATACTGAAAGGTCCAGAATAGGTCTCCATGAGTTTTGTTTTCTTGGGACCAGAAATAGTCTTGAGTAAAAACCTTTTCCCATCCCTGAAAGTGGAACAGGTTCTATGGCTCTCATGGCCAATAAAGCGTCCACTTGATTTAAGGCCTCTGACCATTGATGTTTTGGCAGATCTGGCCAACCGATAGACCTTGGCAGAGTATGAAAGTGGAATTTGTAACCTCTTAAAATCACGTCCAAAACCCATTTGTCTTGGGTAATACGAGTCCAATTTTGGTAGAAAAGAGAAAGTTTTCCTCCGAGAGGGGCTTCCAGGCAAGGAGGACCTGTAGCCCAACAGAGAGAGTCATTGGGTCTGCTTCCTTTACGATTGAGATCTGTCTTCTCCCCTTCTAGGTGATGAAGCAGTCCACTGTCTGGACCTGTAAGAGGCCTGTGCCTGAGCCCAACCTCTGGAGCGTCTATATCTTCCCCTTTGAGGCCTGTCAGACGTGGGAAAGGACCAATTTTTGGAGGGCCAATTTCTAGAAAATCTAGGAGGCTGAACTTGTAAGAAATCTTTAACAGTCTGCATAGATTTCGCTTTATCCTCCATCTTTTTAATAACCTCCTCAGCTTTAGATCCAAACAAAACATCATGCTGAACAGGGCATCTAACAATTTAGCCTTAACTTGCTCAGGTAAATTCTGCTCACGAAGCCAAGCATGTCTCCTGATAACAGTACCAGAGGCTGCGGCCCTACAAGAAGCCTCCAAGGCATCAAAACCACAATGTAAACTATGTTTGCTAACTTGTTCAGTTGCATGCAATACATCCTGTAATTCCTTGTCCTCTGCACATGCAGGTAAGGTTGAAAGTTTTTGTTTTAAAACAGACAAAAGAAATTGCTGATACTTGAACATATGAAACTGGCAATTTAAAGCTCTAATAGAAAGAGCAGCAGAAGTATACACCTTTTTGCCCCATCTGTCCAAGGTACGAGAATCCTTTTCAGAGGGAATAGGATTTTTAGAAGAAGCGGCCTTAGCAGCCTTGGAGCCCTGAGAAATAGTTTCAGGATCTGCAGAAGGGTTCTTGAACAGAAATTGATGGGAATCGGGGAACTCTGTAAAATCTATCTGGCTTAGAAGGAGCAGGCGGAAAGGAATCAGGATTCAGGTTAGCTTCAGAGAAAGCATCATCCACAATATCAAGAACAGGAGGAATAGCCAAAGGTCTGTGTTGTGGGAGAAGGAGAAATTCTCTAAGTCTCTTCTTGGAAGCGGAATAATCCTGACCTTCCCAATGAAAATGCTCTCTCATCTCATGCAAGGTTTCCCCAAAAGAAAAATCTTCAGGGGGAGAAGCAGAGGGAATAGAGTCCTCTGCATCAGAATTCTCATAAGGAGGAAAAGAATAATCCTGGTCAGAGGAAGAGACTGATGACACAGAAGCCTGATCAGAGGAATCATAAGGAATATCCTGTCTAGGCCTTTTTTCAGGAGGGGGGTGAGAACCCCTAATCATAGTAAGCAAATCTTCAGCCATTCTTAATAATTGTTTCTGGGTCTTGGGAGCTAAATCCGTAGAAGCTTGAGAAGAAATCCTTGGCTTAAGTGGAGTCTTTGACTTTGCCTTTGTCTTTGTAGTAATAGTGATATGAGAAGGCCTGAAAACCCCTTCAGAAGCCGGTACCTGCACAGCGGTTCTGGACCCATCTGAAGGAGCGATGTCCGAAGGTCCTGCAGCAGATAAAATACTGGGCCGAGTTGACTCCCCATGGGAGTCCGTGTCGGCTATCGGTTCCGAAGTGACTGACGACAGGGGCTGCAAAAGCACCTCACTGATGACCGCCGAACCCGAAGCTGGCTCCGGCTGCAAAGTATCCTGTTTGGACCTCGGAGGCCTATCCTTGTCCTTGCGTTTTTTGTGAATTCCGGTTGTCGGTAAAGTATCCGACGACATCCTATAATTGTACCGTCTACCAAAATAATTCAAGGCCCAATCGTACCTACGCTTAATAGTACGAGAATTAAACCTGGCACAAAACCGACAGCAAGAAATGTCGTGGTCAGGGCCTAAGCAAGGAAGACAGTAAGAGTGGAAATCTTTGAGGTATTTGTTTTCCACACGATATACAATTATTAACTTTTTCTGACATCAGAGGAGCAAGAAAAAAAAGTTTCCCCAACGGGGTACTTAGCTTGAGAAGACCAGAGGACTTCGGACCGACGACAAGCAAGGCACGTTGTCCGGAATCCACCAACCAACAACTTGCGAGCTGCTTTCCACCGCACAGCAAGAAAGACTGGAGAAGATGGCGTCGGCTCTTTATACCTCTACGTTCTGACGTCAGGGTACTTGCTGGTACAGCCGATGCCGGACCCAGACTTTGGAATTCTGGCCGACCTCGGGCTGCCTGCTGGCAGGAATACCCTACAGTTATGACTGCAACAGTGAAACACGAAGAACATCTGTACTGGTAAGACAAAAGAACCTTCACTGATTAAACTGCATGGTGACAGTTTAAATTGGAATAAAAGTTTTGTGTTTTACCACAAAAGATATTAAAAAGGAGCACAATACCATTTCATACACTGGCTACTCCACTGTAGTCTAGCTTTAGCAATGCCTGAGAGGACATGCAGGGAACAAAAGTAAAGAAAAGGATGATGCAATACCACTAACCATGTCCAATGACAAGGTGTGAAACAGTGAACATAAACTTTGTGAGCTTACAGGTTATCCCCCCCCCCTCGCCTTTTTAAAGCAAGTAAAGAACAACAACATCTGCACCTGGTATCCAACAACTCAGATTCATGACAGTCCCTGGGGATAGCTGCTCCAACAGGAACATTTAAAGTGTTTGACCTGCAGCCATTTCTGCATTGCTGTAAATATGGAAGCTATTAAAGATTATCATCAACAGTACTTTTCATTGCTTCAGATATTTCTTAAATCTTTTCTCAGATGCCAGCAGACTACAATCATTTAATTACTTGCATACCATTAATTCTGGAAAAGGATACAGTAAGCACCTCCCGCATCCAAGGCCCCATTGGTAGAAATGGCACATACAGACAGCACTGTCATGCTGATAATTACATAAGCCACAATAAACATAGCGATGGCTTGATACAGGCCCGCCTGGCCAACCACGAATCCTGTTGAACAAAAAACAGATTAACTACTTATAGCTTGTGCTTGGCATGCTATAATCACATCTCAAACACAGAAAATTGTACTACATATTTATACTACATAACTCCTGGACTGCCTACAGACATTTTTGCTGATACTGTTTATGATACTGAAGTACATTAAAGTTTTGCTTACTATACACCATATATTTATTAAGCATAAGTTCACCTCTATAGGAACACTGCCAAACTCCTTAACTATTTTGCCCCAAATTTTCCAGATATTTTAAATTTGTCTGTACCTAAATAAAAGGCTGTGGCTTTGAAACAGCCGGAATTTTGTAGCAGACATTTATTGGTAACACATTTGGTCACTGAGCTATTAAGTGCATCTCTAGGATTTACTTGTGATGCATCTTTAGTCAAGTGCAATTCTTTCTATCAAATTAAAACAGAAAAAAATCACACAAATATTTAGTTCTGCATTTGATATCAAAAATTACAAATATACTGTTAATCTGGGAATAGTAAACACAAACTTGCTTAGAATCAAGTCTGACAAGATCCAGATGCCGCCTACAAACTGGACAAAACCCTTACTTTCATTCCAAACTCAAAGATAATAGCTGCATTTTTATATGGCTTACATAATGGATAGTGTTGGGCATTTGTTCTGTTACAAATGCCCAACAAACTCAAAATGCAAGAACGCATTTGCCATAAGTATTGCTCCTTTATGTGTATGCATTTCTCTCAACATGCATCATAAGGCACGCATCTGCTGCTGGCGCTTGGGAGTACAGAACAGTACCAGCAGGTTAACCTTTTCACCTCCTGTGGTCATCCTACCAGTCCCAACAATATACAGCTTTGTGTAATACATTTCCAGCTATCTGAATGTTCAGAGGCCAAGATGGACTGGCAAAGGCTGGAAAATTTCATTCCTGATAAATGACTAAGTACCACTTGCATTCTGTTTCTGTACAGTAGGGGAGGGGTTGGGAGGGTGGCCTAATGGTTATGGTGTTTGCCTTACAAACACAAGGTACAGGGTTTGAATCTTACAAGGGATAATTGGCTAGGCTTAAAATGGCTCGCAAGGGCAGTTAGCCTAATACTAGTCTAGGAACCTAAGTAGCACTTAACTTACAGGCTGTAGACTAACCACAACACTCTGGCAATCATCTGCTTAGAACAACTCATCTGCAGTGACATACACAATATAACATCTTCCATGCATTTTTTTTCGCCATCCTTCCAAATTTTGGAGACAATTTCCAAGAAACAGCAGCTTTACTACATCCAGTCTTACATAGAAACACCTCTCACCAGCATTTCCCAACAAAAAAATCTGACCCCATGTTGATATAACCATACCAAGGCTTTCCTACTCTATTTGAAAAGAGAATGTTCAGTAGGCAGTTGGGTCACTTCCAGCTGTTTATATTAGGCCTACTTCAGTAGGTCAGTGTACTAAATTGTCAAAAATGACATGGCCAAAACCACATGGACAATTTAGTTTGACCATTTTGACTATATACATATACATATATACATACATACATATATATATATATATATATATATATATATATATATATATATATATATATATATAAATTAGCATGGGGTAGTGGAGCACAGGGGGGCTTGCTCCCTGCAAAAAACAGTTTTGTTTGCAGGTGTTTGGGTTGTTCAAGCTGGACAAACCAAATTGTTGATCATGCGGGTCTTGACCATGTCAGTGTTGATAATTTAGTATGTTGACCAACTGAACTAGATCCTTAACATATAATGCAAACAAATTAGACCAAAATGGCTTAACTTTAGAACAATTCTAGAAAATGTCAATGTACAAATAAAGCAGATGGGTAGTCTAAACATTGCTACTTTTGAAGTGTAATGCAACCATTGTGAAGGATCAAGTACTACCAATGACAATGGGAAAGGGAGATACCAAAACACTTAAAGATTTCCAGTAAAGCTTTTAAGCTAAAAAAAATTTTGAAACATGAACCAAAGGCTACTACTACAGATAATAAAATGATACCATGTGTGATGCCCCAGCACTGGCCCAATAATCAAGGAGCCTCAATCCTCACCACTGGCAACAGTGGGAGACGTACACACTTGGAGGATGACAAGTAAACGCACAGTAAAGTGCAATTCCCCTTAAGAGCACAGAGACCACAGTCAGTCTGGGGCTGGTTTCTTCCTCTTTCTCCAAATCCCCAATACTCCCCACTGCTACAGCTATAGGGTTGAGATCTCAGCTGAGTGGCCAAACCAAAATATTCAGTACCCGCTGTCAAACCAGTGCTTCGTGTCCCTGCCAAGTAGTTGACACACACAGATTTGATTTATATACAAACACATGCACACTCCTAGTAAAGGTGGCACAGGTTTACTAGTTATGTCCCCTTCTCCCCAGACTGTAAAGTAGTTCCAACTGCTACCAGCCACTATCAGCTACTTTAAGGCCCTTAACAAAGGGTGTCCAATCCTACTATTAATCTAAATGGTAGTTTGACCAACACCCAGGCTATAAGAGTGGCCTGTACAGTGTCACTAAATAGATATGCAACTATTCTAAGAGAGTAAATGTCTTAGTTATCAGCCACAAAGATAGGTTTAAATATATTTAATAAAACAATACTAAGCAATCAGTTGCATCAAAATTCAAAATCACAGGAAATATTTAAAACATTGCAGGACAGTCTCAAAGAAAACATCTAAGCTATACTTTACTATATTCCTATCTGAATATGAAAGTTACTATGCCCCAAAAACCTACTTACACAACAAGCAGGCAGACGTGTTCTTGTTAGGTCAAAGGCAAAACACAAAATGCCCTCTCTCTGAGGGTTCTTAAATTAATATCAAATATTACTGCCGATAGCTTGGATGACATCACCTTTTGTCACCCGACTCTAGTTCCCAAGCTAAACCTCTATTGTCAGAAACTATCAGAATTTAACAGCTCTCTGTGAAAATACATACCTTTCAGAGGTTTGCAACTGCTAGAAGACTTAAAACAATAAAACACTTACAACACAGAGTCCTAGTGCAGACATCCTGTCTCCTGCTTACTGAAACTGAAAGAATGTTTACAGTACAATCATAAAACAATTTAATTTCAATTATTTTCTTGAAGTTTTGCAAGCTATTCCTCTACATTCTAGTTCCCACTGTTAAAACATATACATTTACACAATTACAATAGTTTATATACATTTTTGTTCTAAGCCAGCAGGGTATGCTGTGGTTACATTTTAGCTCAGTATGAAACATACAGCTCTAACACAGTTGACCACAAGCATCTTACATTAAGCATTCACAAATGACACAACCACTTAAATTCCAGCTAGCTGGGCTGGCAGTATTTCCCTCTGTCGCACCATGATACTGGGTTTTCTTGGAAAATTTACTCAGTCAGAAATGCATTTTCTAGATAAAGTTTATACAAAATTATCGAACATAGCTGAACTGTTGCAATCACTGTTTTGTAAAACTGGTTGGCACCAAGATGCCTCTGCATTAACAGATCTTTTACAAAATCCAAGACACAGTTATCAAATACATTTTAAGCATTTTGCTTTTCACTCATTCCATCCTGAGCAACAGGTAACTCCTGGATTCAAAAAGCAAAAGGGATTCATTAAACTACTTGCTTCATGGGAACCTTTCCCCAAAATCTTCTACTGAAGATGTACTGCATATGGATACATCAGCTGATAAATGTTACAAGCCTAAAAAATGTAATACATATAAAAGTTTATTTTTGACAAAGGGCTAAATATTAGGGATAGTAGCCAAAGTCACTGGCAAGTAAATAGACAGGAAGCAGGCACCTTTGGTGCAAAAAGATCAGAATGCTGCGAGTTATATTCCCACAATTGTTTGGAGTCATTTTTTTTTCAACAGAGGAGCTGCAGTGCAGCATTAAAGGATACTGCCCTTTAATAAGTCATTAATCAGAGGTCCTGCCTGATATGGTGGTAGCTCAAGTAGATATGATAGTAGGCTTTTTTTTTTTTTTTGCATTTTAACACATGCATAACAATCTTGTATACAAATCTTGAGATAAACTACTTATAAAACAATATGTATCCCCACAGACATTTTTAATCTGTTACCACATCTGCATATAGCCATATTTTATTATACAAAATTTTTCTTTATCCACATCCATCCAAGTATTCCATACAAATACAAAACTGTGATGACTTTTTTTTGCATACAACAACCACGTACCACAGCAGAAACATGGCTGGTGAGCAATACTTATAAACGGTACTGCAATAAGCTAAATTAAACAAATTGACACAGACACTTCATAAAAACATTTAAAGGATGAGTGCTTTCGCAAAACTAAGTTTGCTTCATCAGATCACCAACAGAATGAAACCATCTACAGTTAAAATCAGAAACCAATGTTCTGCAACAACCAATAAATGTGCAGGCAACTCCTGTTGCTAAGCAACTAAACACATAGGGAGTGGGAGAAGAGATCATTCCTAATAAAACTCAAAATGTCCTTACAAAAAATATAACAGTTCAACAAACCCAACGTACATTTCAGGCCTAAAAATCTAAAACAGTAATGGTACATAACATTTCGTTACATACCTTAATATATATAAAATAGTTAAATGAAATTAAAGAGCATAATGCTACATTACAGACCTTGATCACCTCTTAAGTTTCTGTGCTTTCAGGACTGGTTAGATAGACAGTCATTTAAGCCAAAGCCCTGATGTGCTCTCAATTTCAAAACCCAGTTCATCTCTGCCCGTTCAGTAATGTTGACATAATTTAAGTATAAACACAGAGATTATTTATACCAGTCTTTTGAATATATTTGGGATCACTCATTGAACAATACTATGCAAGTGATGATGAAGACCATAGAGCCCTCATCATAAACAACTTAAAATACACATGCCCAAGTATGTGCCACCCTTTTCAAGTGTTTAGCAGTATTTATTTCCCAAATTGAGTGGGTCTATATAGGACAATCATGCTGTAAATTTATGCCTCTCCAATCAAATCAAGACTAGCCTTAAAAGGTACTCAAAGTAGTACTTTCACCTGTAGTGATATCTTATTTCATAGGCAATGACCGTTTAGAACCTCTCTCCTCAGACATTTGTAGGTGTAGTGTGCGTGATTTAGCCCACAGAGTAGGGTGACAGTTTGCACTTCAGAAGATGTGATGTTCAATTATGGGTAAAGATTTCTTTCCAGATCATTAGTAATCCTGCATTTCAAGACCTTTTTCTATTCAAATAGAACACTACTGCAAACATTAAAACCACAGATCAGAACATGCTTCAGCAAACCATTTTGCAAAGAAACATGGTTGAATAGGACTGGGTTTTTCATGGATCAAAAGAACTGGAAACCGGTTTCTTGAGCCACATGTAGGCCATTGAATACAAGGAAAACTACAGTAATCTATTGAGAGTTGAAAGATTTAAGGAGTGAAGTAGTGCCTTTGGAGCCCTTCTTGTTGAGCTACATGCTTTTTTTTTTGCTCAAACAATTTTATTTTGTTTTCCAAGAATATCAATAATTATAATTACATTTCTAAAAGAATAAGTAACATTCTATACACAATATTTACAACTGGCCCAATAATGAAGGCAAAACAATCAGTAAAAAGGATAGAGTTACACATTTTCAAATGATTTGTCTCTTTAATCTCTTATAGAAAAGATGGTGTCCATTTTAACCATTTCAATAAGTGAAAATTTTATTCCAAGGATTATTTGTCCAAGTTTTGGGAAAAAATTTCAGTTACTTGACTTTTATTTCCATTAGCATAATTTTTTTTCAATAAGGTCAAGAAATCTTCAATGGTTGGTTCAGAGGAGAATTTCCATCTCCTTGTAATGCACTTTCTAGCTACTGCAAGTATCATCAACAAAGTGATAATTTTTGTTCATTTCTGTTATTTCATTGACATTTAAAAAAATTAGAGACTTTGTTAATACAAATGAGTCAGTGTATATAGCTTGAAGACATTTACCAATTTCTTCCCAGTATGTTATATTATTACAATAATATAAAATGTGTGACCAATCCGCTTCACAACTTAATGAACATCAACAAATAACATTTTGAGAAGAATTGAATTTGGCTGTCTTACTGGGAGTATAAAAGGCTCTATGCAGATATTTCCATGTAAAAATCTTCCAAACTTGTAAATTGGAAGTTAATTTGATGGCGTATAATAAACTGGTTTTGCTTTCACAGTTGATAGATTTATCGATTGTCCTTTTGATATGAAATTCCAATTATTCTGACTGGGTTTAACTTTATAAGCTATTAAAATTTTGTATAGTTTTGATATTGAATTTGTCCAATTATTGTAAATTAGTTTCTACATGTAATTTATGAATTTAGGCTTAGTTTTAAAAGATGAGTTATTAATTATTCTGGATTGATCTTGAGCATAAGCTAGGTTACTTTGAAGCACTAGCCAGTCTATATTTGATATATCAGATATATTAATTTGTTGACTATCTAGTACTTTCTGATCTTTTATATAGTGCTGCCAGCAAATAAAATTCTTTAGTTCCCAGTTAGTAAGTGTATTCTTATGAATTTTATTAATGAAATTTTTTGTAGTGCTGAAGGGCATTAACAACTCAAGCCATAATTTTATATCAACATTAGTGTTTATGAAGCTTCTAAATAAGTTGTAAATACAATTTATGTAGCTTAGATTAATGGGTTTAGTTGTTATATTGGAAGTTGGCACATTATATATACCAAAGTTTATTATTTTGATCACCTAGTGACAAATATTTTGGTACTTTTGTTTTCGTTTAAAAAGATAATCGTATGCAAAGTTTTCCAAGCAGAAGAAAAGTTTGGATTTATCCAATTTATGACTATTTTGAAAACAGATGCTTTAATATAAGTCTCCAAGTCTGGAAAGTAATTCCTCCCAATTACCAGGGTCTAATGTGATGAGAGAAAGCTATTCTGTTTTTTTTTTTTATACAAAAAGAAGAGTTTTATTTAACTCTTAAAAACTTATTAGGAATCATGGGAATAACTTGGGCTATATAATTTATTCTTGGGAGTAATACCATTTTTAATTGCAATCTTCTAATTTTAAATATAATTTATTCCAATTTTCTGTGTTTTTATATAGTTTATAATTTTATTATAGTTTAAAGTTAAAGTTGAATCAATATTATCAGATAAGATAATCCCTAAATATTCTAAAGAAAAGACCCTTTTACCAATTATATGATTTGTATTTAAATGGAAATCACTTATTCAATAACGTGATTTGATTTAGATTTCCTAAAACAAAGGCCTGAGTTAAGAAAAAGCTTTTCCATTTGTAAGTCCAATTCCTGTATAGATTCCTCTGGGACAGATAGGGTGAGAAGTATATCATCAGCAAAAAGCATAATTTTAGAGATGAACTGGTTATATATATTTAAGCCTTTTATTTTTGGATCACAACGAATTATTGATGTAAATAATTCGACTGACAGGGCAAATAAAATGGGCGACATAGGACAGCCTTGTTTTGTACCTTTAATAATTTCAATGGCTTCTGAGGTAAATGGACCCAGTTTTACGTAAGCAAGATTATTTTTATATAAGTTTTTATCAGATTGATGAAATGTGGATGAAACTCAAAGTTCTAAAGCTTTGAAAAGATAGTCCTAATTAAATGGATCAAAAACTATTTCTATACCTAATGCAATTATAAGGGCTTCTTGATCATCTCTGTTCAGAATATCTATAAGTTAAAATTCTCTGAATATTGCCATAAGTATGTCTGTTATAAATAAATCCTGTTTGATCTTCATTTATAAGACACTTTTTAATTCTATTAACTAAGATAGACATGAATATTTTATAATCATTACTGAGTAGTGAGATTGGTCTGTATGAAGTACAATGACTGGAATCTTTATTTTCCTTTTATATGGGTGTGATTAGTGAATACCTCCAAGAAGGTGGGATTATATTTTGTGATTGTATTTCATTTAAGGTTTTATGAAAAGGTGAAATTGCTGAATTTGGAAATAGTTTATATAATTCCATTATTATTCCAGCAATGCCTGGAGCTTTGTTTTTGCTCTCCCTAATTTTTTCAGTTACTTCTTTGAGGGAGATTTGTTTTTTGATATCAGTTTTTTTTATTTTTCAGTTTTTCTTTAAGTATAACTTGTATCGATATCTAAGAAATTAAATGTATTGTTATTCCTATAATGTTCAGTATAATGATATTTAAAGGCATCAAGAACATCATTTATGGCGTGGCTAGGATGTAGACTGATTGGCAGCATCTTTTCTCAGCTCTGCACTCAAGATATTTCTGACAGGAATTTTTAAAAACTAGATATTGTAGACAAACCTTTTTTGCTGAATTACTTCTATTAATATCACTAGAAGTCTACAGTGCAAAAAATTTGGCTTTAAACATTATTTTTCCTGTCAAAAACAAGGAAGGTAGGTATCTGAATCTACTGAAAATGAGCTTTTCTAAGCATACCACACAGGACCAGACAATGAAAAAGGAGATACAGTCTTTATTAAATGCTATACAAGACTTGTCAGTGAAATTTGACAAAATGAATACCAAACTGGACACTTTTGAGGAGAGATCTACAAAACAAATACAGCAACTACAAGAAATAATGACGCAACAGAAGTCTTAAATAGCTGACATAGAGAGATCCTTAAATGATACTGAGGGCAGACTCTCAGATCAAGATCTTCAGCTACATTTTTATCACAACAAAATGCTTCATTACAAAATAAAATAGAGGATGTAGAGAACAGGTCCAGACGAAATAACCTTTGCATCTATGGGCTACCAGAGAAAACAGAGGGAGATAACATGGTGACTTTCCTTATTACCTGGTTACCAGAAGTTTTAAAATTGCCTGAAGCTCTTTCTCATGGAATTGAAAGAGCCCACAGATCCTTAAGAGCTGCTTCATCAACCATCAAATCAAACAAATCACCCGAGATCAATAATAGTAAAGTTTTTTTCATCACAGTACAAGGAACTTATTTTAAAAACAGCATGGTCAACTTCTCCAGTTAAATACAAAGTCAACATAATCAGATTTGATAATGATTATTCTGCTGGAGTTATAACTGCAAGAAAAGAATGTCTCCCTCTGATAAAGGAATTGAAAAAAAGACAACTTAAAGTCCACTTGCTGTTCCCTGCAAGAATAAAAATATTTTTTACTGAAGGTTCTAAAACTTTTGACACTCTGCAAGCAACAGTTTCTTATCTTTCAGCTAATAAAACCTTGGATAATGTGGAAGAAATGGATTTCTCCCAATTTGGGGTCAAGTGTCACTTAGAAAAAAATGAAAGGAGCACTGCTGACAAGAAGAAGAAGAAACGATAAAAGACATATGAAAAACACAAACATTATTGTCTTCTATTTGCTCTGTAATGCAAAAAAGTTCGTTGAAAGCATTCATGCTTTACACATGTGTCAGTCTTTGAAACCATATAAATACAAGATAAGCAGGACATTTTATAACTAAAGGAAACAACCCTAAAGAAAGCAAGGTAACATATCTTTCTCTATTACAGTGTAAATACTTACAGTCATGATTTTTCTAACTCTAAATGATGTTTAGATAGTTCATTTATAAAATTACCTGCCTTTTACTGCTAGTATAGAATATGATGTATTTACACTGACATATTAATGTGGTGTGTTTAAATGAGCATGATTCCTTTTTATATTATTTACACTAAGCTGCATGAAATATCTAAACTGATGCATTTAATACACATAATAATATATAAAAACTGATAGCAATAACTGTCAAAAAGTGCCTTGAAACGTAATTATCTATTCTTTGATGCTAAAAGTGCCTTTTTGACTAACAAACAACTGTTTGGCTTGTATATCTGCCCTTAATGTTAAGAAAACTAATAGAAGTTTAATGAGCTGGTGTTCAGTTTAAAAAAAGCCCTAAAAACTTCACTTACTTTGTTTTTGTCTTCCCGCCATGGCCACGAGCTGGGAACTCTTATTTTACCACCACTGAATGAAGATTCTTCAGTTAGAATCCATTACAGTGTGTTAAACCTTCTAAAAGCACAAAATGAAAGTAAACAGTCATGAGTGATATCAGCACTAAAACAAGACAGTATGGATGTGGTGTCAGCTCCTAAGCTACTTAAAGTAACCAGCACACTATTTCGGAGATGGCAAAGTGCTTTTACAGTTTTAACAAATATTAAAAGTACACTGAAGTACCTAATGAATTTAGAAGGTATCAACACATACATGACGTTTTATTATATTGTAATATTTGTTATTCATTTTGAATTGTACACATAAACAGCACACAAAGCTTAAAAAGAAGTATATCACTTGGAAGAAACTGTATGAATACTTAACACATACAGACTTTACTATAATCTTTTCTGATAAGATCACCCATGTAAATTACTATAATTTAACTTAATTTTATAAAAATTTAATATATTTAAGTCCTTGACTGGAACTATATAACATATTTGTAAACACACTGCAGCTAGTGTACTCAACCTTAAGGATAGTAAGTCAATTAAGGTTCATGAATGTAGCTATGAGTTATTAGGCATTTTAAGGGTAAAAATGAGTTACTGTTTAATTAAAGATACTCTGTAAATATTAAATTGTTCAAGTAGCACAATCATTACGCAGTAATGAGCAAGAAAAAATCTCAGTCTTGCTTATGATATTGTTTTATATATATATATATATATATATATATATATATATATATATATATATATATATATATATATATATATAAGAACTGCTGAATTATAAGTATGCTTTTATTAAAGGCAAGTTATATTAATATTGAACATCCTCACTGAAAATGAATGGTTGTGTAGAGACACAGTAACTCCCATTATATAACCAAGGCTAAAGAGATAGTCTTGTATGTCTAAATTGATCAGCCTTGAACCTTAGACTACAAATAGACATGCAACATACTTTTACTTATAATACTGAATATATATTATATAACATCACAAACGCTAAAGCCATTGTCAGCTACATTTCATATTGATCAGCATTAAAATATGATTTGAACAGCATAGGCATTTACTAACATATTGCTGTTGGTACCTGATATGCATATAAGTAACAGGTCTAATTTCTGTCTATGAAAGTAAATACCAGGCTGTGTGCATTTGTTAATTATGAAACAACAGCGTGCTATCTATTCTTTTTAATATCCTATAGGTATGCACTTGTTAGAGACACACGCATGCTGCAAAGCTGCTAGTTATTCATAGGTTGGTACTAGGCTATCAGCCCTAGGGCCTATACAAGCCTAGCCATAACAATTCCCTGGCTATTTCTTCCCACATTATTTACTTTCCTGGACCCCTGTCTAGCAGGGCGACTGACATGATCCCTGGGGTGAATTTCCTTTCTCCCATCCAATCGTCAAGGTTCCTCTTGAAGAGGTCCAAAGAGGCACTCTGCTTGACATGTATGGGCAATCTATTCCAGAGTCTGGGGAGTCTCTGGGTCAGGAACCTATCCCTCCAGCATGTTTTGTTTATTGTGATGACAAGGTTTAGATCCCTGGAGCGTGTAGCTCTGAGGGATTGGAATTTCTTTAAGTGTAGCATGTCCAACAGCTCTGGGTTTGACATGGCCTTGTATGTTAAGCAGAGATCACCTCTGAGTAGACGATATGCAACAGAGTATAGCTGGAGTTTTTTAAGGCGGTCAGCGTAGGGCATCTGCTTTAGGCCTGTGATTCTTTTAGTGAGGTATTTCTGAGGCCTTTCCAGTTGTTGCAGATGTCTTGAGAGGTACATACCAAATGGGGCGTTGTATTCTATAATGGGTCTAATGAGGGATGAGTACAGCAGTGGGACAATGACCTCCTTTTTTTCTGGATGAAAAGCCCTTCGTGATGAGGTGTGCCACATAGAAGGATTTCCTGACTGTTGTGGCGATGTGGTTATCGAAGGTGAGACCACTGTCCACCTGTGTCCCTAAGTCTCTTATCACACTTTCTGTGTTTAGTGTACTGCCACCTATATGGTAATTCATGGATACATGTTTTTTCCCAAAGGGGATAACAATACATTTCTTGGCACTGAGCTTGAGCCCATGGCTCTGGCACCAAGCATCTATTTCTGTAAGGCCCTTTTGTAGAGTATCCACATCATTTGGGGATTCAATAATGGCTCCCAGTTTGCAGTAATCTGCAAACTTTGTTAGCCAGAGTCCCTTAGTGTTGACCTGTACTTCAGAGAAGTAGATGCCAAATAAGAGCGGCCCCAGGACTGAACCCTGAAGTACTCCACTTGTCACTTGTCTGGAGCTGGATTTGGAGTCGGCTACTTTTACAGTGTGGGTTCTATCAGTAAGCCATTTAGCAACCCATTGGGTGACATAGGGATTAATGCCCAACTTAGTAAGTTTATCTATGATTCCAGAGTGGGGGATGGTATCAAAGGCTTTGGCAAGGTCTAGATGGGTAAGGTGGTCCACACAGCCTTTGTCCATGGCTCTGGAGACTGATTCAAAGAAGTCAATCAGGTTCAGGAGACAAGATCGGCCCTTCACAAACCCAAACTGGGTGGGGTCCAGTGTTTGAAGGTTGCCAATGTCTTTGTTTATAAGTTCCATGATAATATGCTCCATGGCCTTGCAGATAAGGCTTGTCAGACTGATGGGACGGTAGTTTCCGAGATCCAAGGTGGATCCCCCCTTGTGGATTGGGATAACTGTAGCTCTGCGCCACTCAGTGGGCACGAAACCTGAGGTGAGGCTATGATTAAACATGACACTTAGGTGAGGTGCCAGTTCATATTGTAGTTCATGTAGTACACAGCCCGGGATGTCATCTGGTCCCATGGATGCTGTATTCTTGGCTTTAGAGAGTGCATTTTGTACCTGCGTGGCCGTTATTACTGGAATTTGGCAATCTTCCTGTATTGAGATAGGCCATTTAGGGGGTGAGAGGGGGGTGAAGTTGGCACTGAATCGATCTGCCAGGATATTGGCAATATCCTTTGGATCAGTATATTTAATGCCATTCTGTTTTAGCTCAGAGCAGATCTGAGCATTGCCATTTAGATTCTTGACAGTTATAGAATGCTTTGTGGTTGTCTTTGGAATCTTTGGCAATTTTATTTTCGTAACTAGCTTTGGAGGATTTTATGAGGTATCTCAGTTTCTTACTGAGGCTAGTAAGGGAGTTTTTTGCATCCTGGGATTTTCCTCTTTTCTGCAAAAGTTTCTTCCTTTTGTTGTAAAGTTTGTTTATGGCAGGGGACCTCCAGATTGGCTTCCTTTTTTTGGATGAGGGCATTTTGGTTTTATTTGGGATGGCACGATTCATGCATGAGTGGATGTGCTCGTACAGTGCCTTAGTGTAGGATTCAGCAGTTGAACTTTCAGTTCCCGTCTGCATGGGTGTTATGACGTTTGTCACTTCTGACTTGAGTAGCATGAAGTTGGCTTTGGAGAAGTTTTTTATGGTGGTTTCTTTACTGGGGGGTGGGGGTGGGATGTGGATGTTAAGGGTGATTAGCTTATGGTCAGACCTGACTAACGAGGGGGTGACCATAGGTATGGAGCATCGATTTCCCATGTTGGTAATGACCAGGTCTAGGATATTGGAGCCCATTATATGTATATTTCTGACTGCAGTGTTATAAATATATGGTGTGGACCATTTGAGTTGAGAATATGTCTCTATATTGGGCATGTTCTCTGTCTGAACATTGTATATTATCTATAATATGATATGGAGTACCCTCACTAAATTCAAAGAAGCCACAATAGAAACAAATATTTATTAAAGATGGAAAATAGAAGGAAGAAGAAAAAATGAAGGAAAATGGTTGATGGTCATATAAGGTTATCTTTTCCTGCGTATGTAGAAGAGCTGACAGTAATAAGTACCAAACAAGTGTGTTATAGGATATTTAAAGCCTACTTTGCTTCTCATATTTTCCAACCTTACAGTTATAACGCTGCAGATAAATCCTGTAATATCATAAGGAATATGAGTTGCTATTTGACATATGACATATGTGGTACACTAGCGATGAAATATGCCAGTGGCACTAATAAATATATAGGAATTGCTAAGAAATATAGTCTTAAACTATATAATACCAATGCCAAAAACAAATTAGTAGCATTCATACCACTAAAATATGACTTTTTGAATTAAAAGAAAACTATAAGATTACTGATAAATGACAATACAAATGTAATGTTATATTCATTGTTACGGATACTTTCTGATTTAATCAACTTGTGGCATGGTTAACTGATGCATATAATGCTTAACATTTTTTTTTTTTTTTTATGTTATGTATGCATTTATGTGTGTGTGTATATATATATATATATATATATATATATATATATATATATATAGGTAGACCATTACAATAAATTTGATACCTATGAATGCCACTCACACTATAAGGGAGATAGACAGCAAGCATATTATTTTTAAGATGCATAACCGTTATTGCTACACAAAAGATATATTAAAATAAAAGATTTTCCTTTACAATTTAAACAAAACCAAATAGTTAAATCTATGTATAGTTGTGTTGCCTTAGTGTTTTATAAAATATTAAAAATAGATAAAGACTGTATTTAAGTAATCTGTAAAGACAGATACATGTATACTTAAAAGATATACAAGATACTTTTCATTATAAAACTACCATATGGCGGGGCCGGGGGAGGATGCTGAAATGCAAACTTAGAGAGATTGCTTGAATGATTAGATCATGCAAGGATGAGATGTTTATTCTCATGGAGGGGTTTGGTGGTTGTTTATCTTATATTGTTCTCAGTTATGATCTTGTAATTTTCTTTTATTGGGTGTCTATAATCTATTGTAATACTGTTGGAAGAAGAAAGAACAAGTCATTCTCTTCATGTACACACATCTACAAATTGTTACGAGTATATGAATATGGATAAAAGCAAAGCTAATATAAATCCAATTGCAAAATGTAAATCTCTTAATGTAAATGGTTTAAATAATAGCTGCAAAAGGGGAAGTCTTTATAGATATTTAAAGCTATGTGAAGCACAACTAGTATTTTTAAAGGAAACACACCTTACACAGGAAGACAAATAAAATAAACAATAAAAATGATACAATACTAATAAGTTCCACCTATAATCAGAAGCGAAGGGGAGTAGCAATTTTGTGGAAAAACACTACTTTAATGCCTAAAATCATAAACACGTTCCATGACAACTCAGGAATGTTTTGTCTAGTGACAATATCTATCAATGAAATGATATATACATTAGTGAATATTTATTGGATACCAGGACTAGGTGTTAAGAGTG
This sequence comes from Protopterus annectens, assembly GCF_019279795.1. Classification (NCBI taxonomy): domain Eukaryota; kingdom Metazoa; phylum Chordata; order Ceratodontiformes; family Protopteridae; genus Protopterus; species Protopterus annectens. The sequence goes on along the minus strand of NC_056734.1, from coordinate 960,242,993 downwards.
GCCAAACAACACTTAGAAGACATTGTACAATATACCAAAGGCAATTTAATCATAGCTGGAGATTTCAATTGCATTATAAAAGAAACTGATACAAATACTAAAACTACACGCAAGAGATCACCTTTAACAAAGTTGTTATCCGAGTTTGTTGAAACTTTTAATATAGTTGACATAAATGAGTATGCTATCCCAGATTCACTATTCTTTACACATTTTTCCCATAGACATAATACATACAAAGAATAGATAGAGTGTACATAACAAAGGATTTACCCTCTAAATTAAATAAAGTCAAGACAATTTCATGTCCATTTTCGGACCATAACGTTTGAGATAGACTTATGTTTCAAGAGAAGGATATCAGTAACAAGAATACCATCTTACATAACAAATCTCAAAGATTTTAAGGAATTTTATATTAAAAAGAGACAAACATTCCTAGATATCAATCTTACAAAAGATGCATCTGAAATATATATATGGGATGCATTGAAAGCATACCTATATGGAAGAGCGGTGGGATGGTATAAAAATAAACAAAAACAGTGGAATAAGGAATTAATGGAATTACAGTCAAAAATAGATAATTTAAAGCTTGATATTCAAAATGGAAACAGCAACTTAATAAAAGAACTAGAAGATACTAATAAAAAATACTCAGAGACGCTACACCACAAAACAATGATCAACTTAGAAAAAATTTAACTATATTACTATTCAATGAACCCTAAAAACCAACAAAGAATAGCAAATAGGACTAAAAAGATTATTAAAACAAATCAAATCAAGGAAATACATAATATAGAAACCAAAAAGAAAGCATCTGATTTAGAAGGAATACTAGAAGCTTTTAGGCTATTTTTTCATAAACTTAATAATCAAAATGAGAAAACAGAAACACATTCAGCATTTAAAGCTTTTCTCAAAAACAAAGTTAAAATTAGGTTATTAGAGGAGCAGGTACAACTAATAGATAAACAAATAACAATGACAGAACTTAAAGCTGAAGTAAATAAGCTAAAATTAAACAAAGCTCCAGGTATAGATAATATCACCCCAGAAATGTTTAAATTACTATCAAATGAGGCTTTGCTGTTATTGAATGTCTTTACATCAGTTAAAAATGGTAAAGACATTCCTCCTTCTTGGAAGTACACATTAATATCACCAATTCTGAAACAAAATAAAGATCCCAGTGAATGTTCATCATACAGACCCATTTCACTTCTTAATATTTATTTTATTTATTTATTTTACATTTGTTGACCGGGCTAGTCTGGCTGGATACATGTCCATTTTCAGCAGAGGCCCGAGGAGAAAAGCTCCACTAAATACAAAGTACATTACATAAAAAAACATTACTTCTAAGAAATAGCAAAATTTTAGAATTCAAAAAGACCATCCAGAGGGAAGGATAATTTTAAAGAGAGACATATACACCATATGCAGTTCATTACATATATGCAATTACTTATTAGCAATTTTACATAAATTATGCATAGTTAGAATTAGAAAAGTTAAAAGAGGGGAGGAAGAGACAAAAATAGATAAGAAATGTGTATAGAAAAGGTTAATCAGGTGCACTGCAGGAACAAAGCCAATGGTTTAGGTAGAAAAGTTTAATTTTCTATTTGAATAGAGGCAGGGATGTAGTCAAGGTAATGTCACTAGGCAAGAGATTCCAACTTCTACCTAAAGTGTTAGTAAATAGAGAACCACCTGCTGTATTGTTTACCTTTATTGATTTTGTCATAATTCTACTAGAAGAGCGAAGTGAGTTGAGATTGTTGTAAGGGATTAGAAGTTGAGAGATTATAGGGGTGTTGTCAGGAAGGTGTAGTATATTGTGGGCTATAGTAAGTTGAGGGATTATTAGGTAGTTTTGAAATTCGAGCCAGCCAAGTTGTTTTAGGTTTATACAATGGTGGGTCCTAAAGGGGTTACCCAGTGGCGAAGCGAGCTATGTTGTTATAACAGGTTGCAAGTTTATTAAGATTGATTTTTTTAAGGTTTGTATAAATGGGGGAAGCATATAGGAGAGTAGATAGGAGATGAGATTGAGCAATTTTGGTTCTAGTTGCTGGGGTTAGAAAAGGTTTGATGCGATATAGGGATCCAATTTTTTTGTTAACAGTCTTGATGGTGTTGTTAATGTGCTGATCGAAGGAAAGATTATTGTCAATGGTTATACCCAAGAGTTTAGTGGTAGGATCAGGTGAGATGATGGTGCCATTGTTTGAAGAAATGGTAAAGTTTAAAGGAGGGGAGTGAGTGGTAGGGCAGAAGGGGAGAAGTTTGTTTTTTTGGCATTTAGTAGGAGAAACCGTGTAGAAAACCAAGTTTCTACTGTGTTAAAGGTCTTTTGGGTCAATGAGGTCAGTTCAGTAGAGGAAGGGGCTGTGCAGATTAGGGTAGAATCATCTGCATATTGTATGCAGGTAGCTTGTGGGATAGCAGTCTGAAGGTCGTTAATAAAGAGGGAGAACAGAAGTGGACCCAGAATGGAGCCCTGGGGAACTCCGATGGATATAGGCAAGAGAGATGAGATATGGTTTTCCCAAATTACTGCTTGTTGTCTGTTGCTAAGATAAGATTTAAACCAGCTAGTGGCCAGTTTATCGCAAGAGAGAGATTCAAGAATGTGAATTAAGAGTGAGTGGTTGACCATGTCGAAAGCTTTAGAGAGGTCAATGAAAAGAGCGGAAGAGAAAGTGTTGTTGTTTCGATTTTTGTTGATAGTATCTACAAAAGATAGAAGGGCAGTGGTGGTGCTATGGTGGGGTCTGAAACCATGCTGGCAGTTTGCAATTATGCTGTGAAGAGAGAGATAGTGTACAAGTTGTTGATGAATACATTTTTCCATGATCTTTGCTAGGGGGGAGAGAAGGGCAATTGGTCTAAAGTTGGAAAGGTCAAGGGAGTTTCCACCTTTATGCAGTGGGATAATATAAGATACTTTCCAGATATCAGGCATGGTTCCTTCTTGGATAGTTCTGTTGATAAGTAAGGATATAGGATATGCAATTTCTTTGGCAGCTTTCTGGAGGAACAGAGAGGGGAGCTTGTCAGCAGAAGGTGTACAGGGTTTCATTTTGTGAATGAGTTTATAGATAAAAGAGGTAGATATAGGTTTTAGAGAGAAGTTAAAAGAGGAGGTGGTTATGTTAGTTGGTATATGAGAATTGTTAGGGTTCATTTGTTTGGCTAAGGATTGAAGAGAAAAAAGAGTTGAAGACATTTGCAGTCTGGAGTGGGGTATCTGGATCGGTATTTAGAGGGGAAGGAGTTTTAGCAGTCCCTGGGAAGAGAAGTCTATTTACTGAGGACCAGAACTGTTTGGAGTTGTTAATATGAGTTTCCTGAAGCTTACAGTAGAAATTTTTCTTGTCAGAGATTGATTTTTTTGCAAGATTTCTGAGCTGGCGGAAATTAACTAAATCAGGTTTTTGTCTATCACATCTCCATTTTGTCCATGCTTTGTTTCTAGCATGCATGAGTTTTTTAGTGTTTGAGGTTAGCTATGGGGCAGGTTTGGTCTTAATTCTAATGGAGCGCTCAGGAGCATGTGCATTGAGTATGGATAAGAATGTAGTATTAAACAATAATACTGCTTCCTCCAGCGGAAGTGATTTTAAACAATTCCATTTACATGCTCTCAGATCAGCTTTAAAGAGGTCTATGTTAAAATGCTTGAGAGATCGAATTTGCCTTGTATTAGGGAGGTTGACATATTCTGATTTTAATCTAGTAATGTAGGTTAGGGAGTGGTCGCTGATGTCATCTGGCAAGGTACCTACTTTATATTGTTTGTTAACTTTATTTGTGAGTATCCAGTCTAGTATACTCTCTTTATTACTGGGCTTATTGACTCTTGTAGTTGAGGTAATAGTTTGTGAGAAACCATGTAGGTTAATGTGAGAGGAGGGATTATCATTATTAATAGTGTTCCAGTCTATGTTAACATCGCCAAGAATTATAGTTTCTTGGGCGTAGGTGGTAGAGACCCAAATTAGAAAATCTTCTAATATTGGGATGTTATTACCTGGGGGAAGATACAAACAAATAATGTAAATAGATTTTTTGGTGTTAAGTTGTAGTTTAATAATGATGGCTTCTGTTTTGCTATTTTGGTTTGGGCATGCTGGTTGAGTAGTGATGTTTAGTTGATTTTTGAAAAGTATTGCTACTCCACCACCCTTGCGTTTTAAGCGGTCGTGTCTTACTATGTTATAACCTTGAGGTATAATCTCTGTGTCTTTAGTGCCTGTGTTTAGCCAGGTTTCTGAGAGGCAGAGAATGTCAAATGAGTGGGTATCTAAAAGGGCATGGATGAAGGGTATTTTCTTATTTATGCTTTGGATATTAAGGTGTCCTATAAGGAAGTTATTATTGAGGTTAGGAGAGTGGTTTTGGGGAGGTGGTGAGTTAGGGCCAGGGTTGGGGTGGATGTCTCCATCTAGTAGGGTTGGGTTAACTAGTTTAGTTAAGAATTTACTCTTTTGAATTGTTAGGGTTTTGTTTTTTTTGTCAGTTAGTATGGGGTAGGTAAGGTGATGTTGCCTGTGGTATTTAGATAGACGATAGCTAGGGGTGGAATTAACATTAGGGTATGGTGTGAAAGTGAGTGTAGTAGGAGAGTGTGTTTGTGAGGAGATAAGATAGTTGTTAAGTGAAATTTCAATAAAGGTGAGATGGTATGTTGAGAGAAGGGTAGTCATGATTAAGACTGAGAGTAAAGGCATAGTATGTAGGGAGTCATGATTTAGTTAATATGTAAAGAGAGGAAGCAGAGAGGAGAGTATAAGGGGAGAGATATGAGTGTGGAATGGAACAGAGGGGTAGTAAATTTATTTAAAGCAGAATGGTAAAATAGGAATAGATTCTATAGGAAATAGAGCAGGGATGGCTGGAGAGGAAAGAGCAAGGATAAGGAGAAGTGTAGGTAATGGAGAGAGGTAATAGTACAAGTATGGTCTTAGGGCTAAGAAAGAAGAAGGGGGGAGTGTAGGGGGTGTGTAGAGGCTGGATAAAAATTTGGCGGGAAAGAGAGGTATAGGCCAGGAGGGATAGGGGTGTGGCTATGGAGCTATACGAGTAGGAACCCCTGGGGGTGGGTGGGAATTGGGGGTAGGGAGCGGGTAGAGCCAAAGAAGAGAGGTAGAGTGGAAAACAATCAGAAGTTGCTGTTAGGTCAGGTAAGTAATCCGAGGAGAAAGAGGAAATACTAGGAGAGTGAGGACTAAGTGGGGCAAGGCTGAGTAAGGCAGAAGAAAGGAAGAGGGTGGAAAACACAAAAAGGGTAGCAGGATAGTGGGAAAGATAGGACTTAGTATGTGGAAAGAAAAGTTTGCAAGGATAAGCAAATTTGGTAGTAGGGAGCCACCTAGTGGACTCAGCAGGTAAATGCTACCAGGGTTACTGTCTGGGCTAGAGGAGTGGAGAGAATCAGGAAAGAGGAGTTACTAAAGGTTGCTGGTGGTCGGGGAGGGGAGAAGCTAAGGTTGGCTGCTGGCAGAACTTGCTTTGAGATTAACAATAGCTGAGGCTAAGACAAGCATACACAATGTTGAGAAACCTTGAAGAGCTGAAGGACATACTTTCTTGCGTCTTTAAGGGAAGAGGCTTTTCCAAAATTGTTAAAAATTGGTCCCTAGGTAGGGTAAGTGGCGGGAGACTTAGGCAGGGTACTCAAATCCCAGACCTACAGGTGGTCACTAGGCAGAAGAGCTAAGAAAAGGAAGGGAGAAAAAAGAGGGTTAAATATAGAGCAATATAAACTGTAAAAAAGGTTAAATATAGAGCAACAAAAACTGTAAAAAAAGCAAGTACAATACCCAAAGATAACAACAAACATGTAAATCATTCAGCCATGTGTCAATAATGCTGAGTAATCAGTGCAGGATAACACAAATACATCTATATTCCTGAAGGAAATCAGTAGACAGATCTACAAAGCTACAGTGGTCAAACTCCGCTAATTACTATTGAAAATACAATATACAGGCATGTTCGCCTAAAATAAGCAATAAAAATAACATAAGCTGGGAGACTATCTGTATGAGAATTATGTAGGGGAGGAAGGAGTAGAGCCTCCTAGGCGTTGGACTTAAGCTAGTATGCAAGTTAGGTAGTGGGAAGTGTGCTACACCCGCCTAAAATAAGCGCGGGGAAGCACAAGTCAGTTTAGTAAGGATAGGTGAGGATTTGTGAAAAGACACGCTAAGTACTGCTTCGGTATGAATAAGGACACTAAAACCTTTTGAGTCTGAAAACAAAGCTCATGTTAAATATGTTTTACCCTCTAAAGGGCTAGGGAAAGTAGCTGAGGCAAGGAAGGCAGATGGAGTAGTGATATCCCCACGTGCTATAGTTGGTAATAATAATGGAGGGCTTAAGTAGGTAGAGCACTGGGAGAAAAAAAACACGCTAGGAATCTAGCGGGCGAAAGAAAAAAGAGAGGAGAGTATGTGCGATAGATGGGCGCCATGTACAAAAGCGAGACACCAGTTTCCAACACTCTGAAGTGATATCTTGGATTCGTATACTAACGGTCTCAAAAAATTCCATTTACTGTAGTAGTCTGAAGCGTACTTCTCAACTCAGGCTAGCATATCGGGGAATAATAGAAGAACATGCATTTATCCTAATAGGAGTCAGTCATACCCAAAGTTAGCGTGTCAGGCAGTTTAGAAAGAACACGCAACTTTCTCACAGTGAGTCAGGGAGAGTTTGCTAGGGATCGCTAAGGTACCCCTTAAAGCAAGCCAATACAACTGCTTTATATACAAAAGCAAAGCGAGCATACAGGCTAAGATGTAGCTTTAACCAACTACGTCATATATCGCTACACCAGGTGCAAGCAGTAAAACGCTACCATAATTTCAAGAGCTCGCTCGCATTCCTGCCTTACACTACAATGATAATGAGAGCATACAAGCTTTAATTCATTTCTGTCAGCTAGGCAGTAAAGGCTAGAAAGGGTGCGAGCAGAAAAATGCAAAAATCAATTAAAGACAATACTAGCAAAAATGCAAAAAGCACTTCTAAAACATACTCGCTCACAAGCCTTATGGTTAGGATAGGTTATACAGAAAAAAACATAAGGGCATGGACTATCAGCAGAATAAATAACACTGTCATTAAGTAATCAAAAACTGTGGATAAACGAAAACCGTTTAGGTCAAACCATAAGTACGCAAAAACACAGTGCAGTAGCAGGAGTTGTAACAGAAAGATAACTGGCGATATGTGCGAACCGTTTAAATCTAGCAAGACATACGTTAAACACAGTTCAATAGCAAGAGTTGTTTGCAGCATTTAACTTACACTTTTACAAGTCTCCAGAGGCAGGAACGCACAGCAGCCAGGGTGAACTAAAGGAAAAGAGTTGGCACGAAGCCATACAGGTGTATTTATGGCTTTGGAGAGGAGATGGGATTGGAGAGTAGAAAGGGGAGGGGCAGGGGGTAGGCAGAGAGAGGAGAAAATAAACGGAAGCTAGGTAGCTAATTTAAGGTAAAGAGCGGCAATTAGAAATAAGCCGAAGGAGTAGTATGCCAGATAGTGAGAGGGAAATTAAGAGTCATGTAGAGTAAGGGTAGGGATAAAGTGAGAGTAGAAGTAGGGGAAGGTGAATAAAAGGAGGGAGAGTGGGCTATGGTTGGATGGTTAGATAAGGACAAGAGTTTAGAGCCAAAGAAGAGAGGTTGAGTGGAAAACAATCAGAAGTTGCTGTTAGGTCAGGTAAGTAATCCGAGGAGAAAGAGGAAATACTAGGAGAGTGAGGACTAAGTGGGGCAAGGCTGAGTAAGGCAGAAGAAAGGAAGAGGGTGGAAAACACAAAAAGGGTAGCAGGATAGTGGGAAAGATAGGACTTAGTATGTGGAAAGAAAAGTTTGCAAGGATAAGCAAATTTGGTAGTAGGGAGCCACCTAGTGGACTCAGCAGGTAAATGCTACCAGGGTTACTGTCTGGGCTAGAGGAGTGGAGAGAATCAGGAAAGAGGAGTTACTAAAGGTTGCTGGTGGTCGGGGAGGGGAGAAGCTAAGGTTGGCTGCTGGCAGAACTTGCTTTGAGATTAACAATAGCTGAGGCTAAGACAAGCATACACAATGTTGAGAAACCTTGAAGAGCTGAAGGACATACTTTCTTGCGTCTTTAAGGGAAGAGGCTTTTCCAAAATTGTTAAAAATTGGTCCCTAGGTAGGGTAAGTGGCGGGAGACTTAGGCAGGGTACTCAAATCCCAGACCTACAGGTGGTCACTAGGCAGAAGAGTTTCTTGCGTCTTTAAGGGAAGAGGCTTTTCCAAAATTGTTAAAAATTGGTCCCTAGGTAGGGTAAGTGGCGGGAGACTTAGGCAGGGTACTCAAATCTCAGACCTACAGGTGGTCACTAGGCAGAAGAGCTTGAAGAGCTGAAGGACATACTTTCTTGCGTCTTTAAGGGAAGAGGCTTTTCCAAAATTGTTAAAAATTGGTCCCTAGGTAGGGTAAGTGGCGGGAGACTTAGGCAGGGTACTCAAATCCCAGACCTACAGGTGGTCACTAGGCAGAAGAGACTTTTACAAGTCTCCAGAGGCATATAATAATATAGATTATAAAATTTTTATGGCAATACATGCTGCTCGAATAAAACAATTACTACCACTTTTGACAGAGGAGGATCAAACAGGTTTTATAAAAGATAGGAACACTTATGACAACATTAAAAGAATTCTTTCCTTAACTGATTATATAAAGGTCACAAAAAAAAAAATGAATGTTATTAGCTTAGACATAAATAGCGCATTTGATCCAGTGAACTGGGATTATCTGTGGTTAGTTTTAGAAGAATATGGCTTCTCAAACAATTTCACTTTGTTAATAAAATCATATATGAAAAATCACTGGCTTATATAAAACTGGGATCTTGTCTGTCTAAATCTATTAAAATAACTAAGGGCACAAAACAAGGCTGCCCTCTTTCTCCATTATTGTTTGCGCTAGTCATTGAACCCTTAGCAAATAATATACGTATGGATAAAAATATTGAAGGAATACAACTAGACAACAGCCTAGAGCTTAAAATTCAACTTTTTGCTGATGATATTTTAATTACCTTAAAAAATAATAACAACAGTTTAAAAGCATTATGGGACTCAATTCAAAACTTTCAAAACTTTTCAAGTCTTAAATTTAATGAGAACAAAACAAATGTATTGCTTACAAATACTAATAAAAAAGATCTAAACAAAAAATACCATAAATATATCTCTACCAATAATATAATTAAATACTTGGGAATTACAATAACTAACAACCTAGATACTACAATTGAAACAAATTATAAAGAGACCTTAAATAACATTAAAAATCTAATACAAAGATGGAATAAATTCTTCTTTTCAATGGAAGAAAGGCTTTATATAATTAAAATGATCATATTTCCAAAAATTCTTTATGTCATACAAGCTTGTACTTTGTCACCAGCTAAATCGCACCTAAAACAATTAAATGATTTAATGGTAAGATTCCTATGGTAGCCAAAAAAAACAAGGATAGCTATGAAGTATCATCTAAATGATTGGGATATAGGTGGCATAGGTTTACCAGACATAGAAATATATTTGCATTCATCCATTATTAAAACAATATCATTATGGCTAAATACAAAATATACATCAAAATGGAAGCTAGTTCATGAGAGAATCTGGTTAAAATCAGGATTTGTAGTAGCAAATAATTATACAGATTTCATACCAAACAATTTTCTATGGCTGATGAAGGAATATATAATGATACATAAGAATAAAAATATAAGTTCCAAATACATTACTTATACATTAAAAATTTTCCAAAATCTTATTAATAGCAATCCTGATATTAAAGCATGGTCATTTCTTTTATATCCAGTAGCGTACACACAAGGTAATATAATAACATTTAATATGGAAGTAGTCAACATGTTTAAAGAAAAGGGATTAATATATTGGCATCAATTGCTAAACTCTGGAAAACCTATGACAATAGACCAGATTAAACATAAATTAAATATGGAAGATAATTCTTGTACATGTAACCACAAACTAAGACAGTATATATTAAGCAAACAAGAAACAATGCAACCATCAATAAGACAAAATGTTCCTAACCTTATAGAACATACAATATTACTAACGAATCAACCCATTACTGGAAAGGGATACTTATCTATTTATAAAACAAACAAAAAAATAAAAATACATAATAATGACAAAATATGGAATTATTATAGATCAGTTAATGGACATGTGCCAAATGACAGAGATAAAAAACTAATTATTCTCTCTCCAAAGCAGACATCACTTTCATTACACTGGAGACTTTTTACATGGCAATTCATAGACAGATCTTATGTAACCCCTCATAAAATGGAACTTATGTTTAAGAAAAATATTGGCTGCTGGAGATGTGATTTATCAATAAAAGCAGACTGGCAACATATGTTCTACGAATGCCATTTGATTAAACCATATTGGGATAAAATAAATTATTTTCTGCAAATGGTATTCAATGATAAATTCCAGATTTCTAAATCTATTATTTTGTTTAATGCACCTGTACCCAACTGTGTGCCAAGAACAAAATATGTAATCTTATGGACTCTCCTAGCTATTGCAAGGAAGAACATTACACCAAACTGGAAATCCAAAACTTCTCCAACTTTTAAGCAATTCATGAATATGGTGTCAACAGTATCGCAATTAGAAATGAACACTATTAAAGGAAGAACTGAAAGAACTACATCATTATACGTAGCATGGCAAAAAGTAACTGAAATACTGGAGAAAAATGACTGCAGCAGATTATAATCAGGAAACAATTGTATAGAAAGTCAATTATATGTCAACAATAGACCCTTGTAAATACTTTATTTTGGTTTTAATGTTTGATATCTGTTTAGAGGTTTTAGCCTACCTTTTTAAATAATTTGTAAATACTTCATTGTCATAAATAGCCTGCATTCATGTTTTCTTGTTTTTGGAAATGAATAAAAATATTAAAAAAAAAAAAAAAAAAAAATGAATATCATTTATATCAGATACTTTATTTCTTCCTTCATTAACATTTATAATATTTTCAATGTTTTGCCTTTTAATTCTCATTACTAGATTGTGCATATGTTAAAGTCCTCAATTTCTTTTTTTTAATATGAGAATTTCTTGTATTAATATTAATTTCTCTAATTTGTTTTTGAATATTATACAATTCTGATTCTCATTCTTTTGTTTTATTTTTGAACCAAGTCAGAATTCTACCATATAAGAATGCCTTTAGAATATCCCATAAAACTACTATGTTTATATTTTTGATTGGTATCTAAGAAATATTGAATTTCTGAAACTAACCATGGCTTGAATTGTTTAATTTTAGTGATATAAGCCGGGATTCTTGATGCATAAATTAATCTTTTAAAATCAATTGGGAATTTAAGTATTAGTGAATTATGGTCCAAGAAAGGACATGGGGTTATTGAAAAGCTTATTATTTTGATATCCAAGTCGTGGGATACAATAATTTTGTCTATTCTTGTTTGAATACTGAATCTGTGATCTCAATGAGAAAACAGTAATGAGTTTGTTTCTTTGTACCAATTAGTTTAAAATTTTCACTCAACTCAAGATATTTCCCTGTGGGGTAAGATGAAGGTTTCTTTTATTAGTGGTCTCTAAATTATCTAGGATGCAATTAAAGTCCCCTCCTATTATCAAAATGCCCTTATAAACTTTGTTAATTAGGTAGATATGCTTTTTGACTACACTTAACCCTGTGCCAGGTATCTGGTATAGGTTTTTAACAGTGTCCAAATTCTGTTATGAATTATTATTAGAATAATAGTCCCTCTATCTTAGTAATTATAAATAATCTGAGTATTAGTTACAGTTTTCCTCCAAAGTATTGACTCCTCTAGCTTTTCTTTTTAATATAAAGAATATGGTTTCCAAATGAAATCATTAGTTTTAAAGTGAGTTTCTTGCAGAAATATAACTTGCGCTTTTTGTAATTTTAAGTATCTTAGTAAATTAGATATTTTCATTGGATTATTTAACCCATTAATATTTAAAGAAAATAAAGATAAATCTGTCATTTTATATGCGTTTATGGTGTACATTATAACTGGAGACATTGTCAGAATTCTTTCACTAAAGGACTGTGTATTGTGCATCATCAGTAGTATAGTTGCAATCAGACTGAGTTTTCCCATTTGGTGACATGAAATACATTTCAATATATGCCCAAAAAAGAAGAAAAAAGTAAGACTTGCAGGTAAACATATTTAACCAAGTAAACAACGAATTTAATAACCATTTTAACAAAGTGAAGAACACTCCTAATCTGAGAGAGCATGTATTTTCAGATTATCCCTCAGGTCTACCAACAAGACTGAAGAAACACAAGTGTCTCTGAGCTCCAAATTTGAGTATCCTGAAGATGTCAAAATTATGATTAGAGTTGGTGTTGATTCTAATAATTAAGAAAAATATCATTAGAATAGATTTAGTACAGAAGTTTAATTACATAACCTCAATTAATTTTAAATTTACAAAGTAATGAGATTTTGTAGTTTACTCTAAAACATTAAGATTACAGACAGCATTCATAGATGTTCCCTTCTATATATATATATATATATATATATATATATATATATATATATATATATATATATATATATATATATATATATAGTTTACTGTAGAGCTTTAGAAACTTAAATTACAATATTAATAACAGTGTATGGTATTGGTAATAACTAATTAAATGCTTGTTCGTTCATTTCCATGTTAACGTATCTATGTATTAATAGAACTTCCTTTAATTTTGGGTATTAATTTATTTTACAGGGAGAAAAATTCATAGTAATTATATATTTGTTAATTTCTACACTCTATATTGCAATACAAATTTAAAATATCATGTTTTGAGACAGTATGATAGACAATTCAGCAGCAGCTTAACTGTTAACAATACTTCCTTAGTTTGTGAACAGAATATATATTTCTAGGTTGACAACATCTTAAATATAATGGTGTTATGACAATTAAACCAATGTGCAGTACTGTAACTATTTTTTATGGTTCTAATAAAAACACAATATGTTCCCGTTTCAAACATGAAAATGTTTACTGTATTAAACAGACTTTTAAAACATAACATGCCAAATATTAATTATACTCAGAACTGTTTGCAGAATTATAATGTTTTCCTCTCTATGTTAATTTATGCAGTTAGTTGCATTGAAACATCATAAATAAAAATAATGCTGTGAATTGATTATAACCCTTTACAAGATTTAATAATGGAACAGCCGTATAAATAGTAACCATTTATATACACTTTTATGCTCAGGAAAGCACATTTTCTAAGCTAGAAAGTTAGAGTATTACTCCGAGTTTCCCTTATGTGACCCAGTATCCAGCCACATGTCCACAGTGCACAAAGGACATCAATGAATTATGTGCAAGCAACATGGCAATGTAAACTGTAGTACACTGCAATGGCAAAACAAAAATGTACATAATATAATAATTATATGTATCTAACAAATTAAGAATGGTCTGACTATAATTCTATTTCTCCACAAAAATCCTGTTAATGCAAACATCGCAATAGCATTGCTAAATGATAACGAGGCTAAAAAACTGCACAAAACAACCTTATTGAACGTAATTTAATTAGCTTAACTAAAAGAAAAAAATTAATTTTTTTTTTGAGAAACTGAACAATGTTACTGAACTTCAGCTCTTCAGCCCCTGCCTAATGAAATCTACAGACATCACATCCCAGTTAAGTACATATAATGATTCACTCCAAGCATACTGCAGTTCACATTAAGGGGATTTATTCTTAATAATGAACCTTGGCAAAATGTGCAAGTAAGTTTTACATTGCATTCAGTAGAAACAGAATTGTCAGTGACAGTTTTAATAGTGTTTGCTCCTACAACAAAAATAGCAGCTCACATTATGAATAGTGATGTGTTGCCTGTAAAACACTTCTCTAATAATTTGCTAAACCTAAACATATGGAGTTCTCACTAATTATGTAAAACGCTTATGTAACTGGATTCTGGTACAAGGATCTGACTCCGTGAATAAAGTAAAGTCCATGCAGTCAATCATTCGAGAGATGAAAGGCACTTCTCCTAAGAGTTTTAAAATTGTTAGACTGTAGGTCATAAAAAAAAAAAAAAAACATTACCAGCTCTACATTGTATTTTAAGCTTTTACTATTAGAGAAGTGTGGGTTAGTTTACCCCCCTACGAGACTGGGAATGTTCGTGATTTCAACTATGCTGCTGCTTCTTCCAAATAATGTGCTTTATAATCTAGCAATGTGTTACGGACACCAACTACATGTCAAAAATAACTATTATTTAAGTACTAATGTTATTTGTAAAACGGAGCAAGTTCAGGGAATCTTATTGTGCAGTTCGTGTTTCATTCAGCACAATCCTGTGATTCAAGAAAGTTTGTTTTTGGTTGTCATGGCTACCAAACTAGGCAGAAAGTGTGCAACACATGCATTCTTGTCAATCTGAGCTTAAAAGATCGTGATTCTAAGCATACAAAGTGTTACAACAAAGAATATAGTGTAATGCTTTATATAAAGACAAACAGCCTAGTGAAGACATTTTTTAGAGCTAGTCACTGAGCTAGGATGAAAGATTAACAAATGGCTTCTCAGAACTTGACACAATTAAATGGAATTACCATGTTATTCATTGTTTAACTTGGAAGCCATTAATAAATTAAGTAACACGTTTAAAAATGAGAAAGTTTGTTCTAAGTAAATCAAAATAACAATGAGTTTACACTAAGAAATATTTCAATATAATAAAACACTGTTTTCCTATATTTAGGAGAAAGTGAACATTACAAGAGCTACAAATCTATATGAAATAAATGTTTTAAAAAATATTTAAATCTATAGATTTCACTACATACGTAAATATGATTAATAAACCTAAATTATGGAAGTATGATTTTTACTTTGTTAGGAGCAGGTAACAATTTTAATATATACAGAAATCTAAGTGAGAGAGAGATATATAAATCTGTGTGTTAGAAAAGTAAGTAAAAGGTACTTTAAAAATGTAAACACGAGATCATACCTTAGTTGGAACTGAGAGATTTAGTGGTTTCTAATTTGAGTTCAGTTCTTAGTTTCTTCTTCCTTACATCAGTCCAAGTATTTTTTTCAGAGGATCTCTTCAAAGTAGTGGATGTTGATCAGTCCATTTCTTCAGGAATTGAAATTATATTGTTTTTGATGAAAGAATAAGCTTCAAGATTGTTGAAAATTCTCACGTCATTATTGTAATAAATTCTGATTTTGGCAGGATAGACAAGTTGTGCCTTTATTTATTTTGCTCAAAGAGTTTTACCACAGGCCAGGTTTTCTTTCTTAGTTCTAGAACCCTTGAAGGATAGTCACTGTCAAATCTTATTTGACATTGTATGTTAAGGGGCTATTCCTCCAAGCTGACCTAAGAACCAATTTTGTCCAGAAATGACAGAAATTTTACCACAATGGATCTCAGGGGTGCATTAGATGAGGAGGGTAATAATTTTCCAATAGCCCTGTGTGCTCTCTCTACTCCATTAGATATACCTTTTAGATCTAGTATTTCAGGTAGCAAAGAGATTAAGAATAAAATATCCTCACCTTCAGATTTTTCTGGAAGGCCAAAGATCCTTATATTTGTTCTCTAAATCATCTACTGTATTGATTAGCCACTTATTCTTCTGCAGAAGGAATTCACATTGATTTTCATCTTTGAGTTTCCCATCTATGTCAGAGAGGTTTCAATATCTAATAGTTTTGTTTGTTGTTGAATTTCCTTGAATATATCCGTTTGTTTTTGGCAATTTTCTTTAAGGTTTTCTAGATTTTCAGCGAATCTGTCCAGTTTCAAAAATAAATCATGCAGAGTAGCAGACATCAGTTGGATTTCTTTTTACAGAGTAGTGTCAGAATGGCAGTTCTTTGAGTTGTTCATTTCCACAAAGTTGTAAGTAATCTCTAGGTTATTTTGTCAGGAAAATTTCAAAGTATTTCTTTCAAAGTTGGTAATCTTAAAGTTCCTTTATAAGATTTTTCAATTTTGTTTGAAAAAAAAAAAAAAATTCCCTGATTTCTAGTATGAACTTGTGGAGCTCAGAAAAGTTGCTGCTAACAGCTGGCCATCTAGGCTCCACCCCCCTTGATCAATATGCTTTGATTTATGTATACCCAAGAGGGCATTCTATTCGGTATCGGGTCCAAGAGAAAAGTACAGTGGCAGGATGACATCTTGAAGATATTTCCTTGTAAATTAATTGGACCAGACAGGATTTCCTGACTATGGTGAAAACGATCAATCACTGAGAATTGACCAAATAAGTACTCAAGTCTTTTATAACTTTCCGTGTGACAATTACAATGTATAACATTTTGCACGGTTGCAGTATTCTTTACACAAGAGATTACAGCAGCTCAAGAGGAAGCCTGGAAGGAGGAAGAACGGGAAAAAACCCTCCACAAAGCCATGCAGGACAACCCTGGCAAAGCATGTAATGTTTAGCAAAAGTATAAACAGAAGACCAAGTAGCAGCCTCAAGGATAGAACTGGTACCCAGCCCTTGAATAAGGCACCAAAGGAGGCAACTGTCTAGTAGAATGTGCCTTTACATATATGGAAAGATATTTGTAACAAAAGGAAATGGTCTTAGAAATCCAAGAGATTGTTTGCTTAGAAACAGCCAAACCAAATGTTTTAGGATGAAAAGAAAAAAGCTGCTCAGATTTGCAAATAGCTTTTTTTTTCTAAATAGAAGTGGTTCATGTAAATCCAAGGTGTGAAGAAAGTACAGTTGTGTACACTTACCATAAATGTAGATGTTAAGAGTGTATTCACTGTTGTAGTCATCACATTTGGGTTATCCCTGCCAGGGTAGCCCTCGGCCGGCCCGAATACCAGAGAGACTTGGTATTTCTGCATCGGTTGCCGTCACTTGAGGACTGACATCAGGTCGTCAGTGATATAAAGTAAGGCACCCAACACCATTACATCAGTTTTTCTTGCCGTAACTTGTCAGGAACCCCCCCCCCCCAAAGTAGGAGGCCAGATTCTGGTGGAAGAACCCTACCAGTGGAAAATAAATACCAATATGTCGCTTGTAAGGAAAGGAAAACAACAAGGAAGAATGGTAACAAAAGGAGGAAGAGAAAAAAGGGGGATGGAGGGAGGGAAACCAGGACTGCAGCAGTGAATACATTCAATACCTGCATTTTTGGTAAGTGTACACAACTGTACTATGTTCTTAGTGTTTCACTGTTGCAGTCACCACATTTGGGTAGATTCCCAAAGCTAAGGAAAAGGGAAGAGGCCGTCAAGGAAGCTAGGGGCTGGCTAGGATGCCCTGCAAGACTGCAGAGGCAAACCCTGCCCTGGATTTGGAAAAGAGATGCAAACGGTAATGCTTGGTAAAAAAGTGTGAACAGTTGTTCAGGTGGCAGCCTCAAGGATGTCCCTGGTGGGGACTCCTCTGAGGAAAGCTGCAGAGGTGGAGGCTGCTATGGTGGAGTGCATCCTGACCCCCTTAGAAGGGGGCTTACCATGCTGTTTGTAGGAGAAATGGATGCAGTGTGCCATCCATTTCGAAATTATTTGCTTGGAGATGGCTTTGCCTTCTGCCCCTGTAGCAAAGCTAACCAGCAATTGATCAGACTTTCTGAAGGATTTAGTCCTGTCCAGACAGTATCTGAGCTGTCTGTGCACATCTAGAGAGAGAGTTAAGAATCCTTCCCCCCTTGTTCTGGGGATTAGGAAAGAAGGGGGAAAATGAATGGATTAGTTGAGAGCCACAGTGGACACCACCTTGGGTATGAAGGATGGGTTAGTTCTGAGGGATACCTGGTCTGCATGGAAGATGAAGGGTTCCACAGCCAGGAGCAGCTCAGACACTCTTCTGGCTGAAGTGATGGCTAGAAGGAAGGCTGTCTTCCAGGAGAGAAATTTTAGCTCTGCAGAAGAAGCTGGTTTTAAAGGAGGCAGGGTGAGCTTTTAAGACAAAGTTAAAGTCCCAAGCTGGTGTTGGTGCCCTTCTGGGGGCCTCAAGTTGCTAGCCCCTCTGAGGAACTGTTTTGATCAAAGGGTGTGAGAAAAGGGACTGCTCAGTGGGAAAATGAACAGAAATAGCAGAGGCATGAATTTTTATAGAGAAAGAGACCACTGTGTAGTAGGTCAGCTAAGTAATCCAGGATGAGAGAGATGGAGGGCTGTGCCATATTGCCCCCTTAGCCTGGCTCCAGGTGCAGAACCTTTTCCATTTATCTGCATAAGACATTCTGGTGCTAAGGCATCTGGCTTCAAGGATAATATCCAGAACCTGTTTCATGAGGATGGCAGATTGGTTTGGCGTTGGGGAATAAGCCAAGCTGCCAAACTGAGTGTCTGCAATTGGGGATGCATGAATTCCCCATCCCTCTGGATTAGGAGATTTGGAATCTGAGTAAGATGCCATGGAGGCAGCAGGGACAAGGTGCGCAGCAAAGGGTACCAGAGCTGTCAGGGCCCGTCTGGAGCTATAAGAATAATCCTTGGTTTTTCCTCCCCGATTTTGAGCAGTACCCTGGGGATGAGAGGTAGGGGAGGAAAGGCATGGACCGAGAGGTTGACCCAGGGCATCCACTTTCCAAGCCATGCAGTGATGTTCCCTGGTGCAGAATTTTCTGAGCTGATGGTTGGTGTGGGAGGCAGAGAGGTCGACCTTTGGGATTTCCCATTTCAGAGTTATTAGGAAGAAGGTACTTCTGTTGAGCTGCCACTCATGTGGGTTCAAAAGGTTTCTGCTTAATTGGTCTGCCAGGGAGTTGAGTGAGCCTGGTAGGTATTGTGCTAATAGGTGTAGCTGCATGGAAGAGACTGTGAGCCAAAGGGTCATGGCCAGTCTGCATAGAGGGTAGGAGTGAGTCCCTCCCTGCTTGTTGAAGTACCATTGGAAAGAGAAAGGGTTTGAAAGCTATCAAGGCATGCAGCACAGCTATCATCTCTTTTTGACTGATGTGCAGGGGGCTTTACTGTGGGCTCCATTGGCCCTCTATGCACCTGCTGTCCAGGTGTGCACCCCAAATGTAGCCTGATGAGTCTGTGGTGAGAGTCTGGGCAGTGGGGTGTGGGGAGAAGGGTAGTCCCTTGTTGTGGAAGCATGCTGTTGCCCACCAAAGAAAATCTTTTCTGAGGCAAGGAAGTATAGGTAGAAGAATTTCCAGGTCTTGAGTGATGACACCAAAGGCCTTTTAAGTACCACTGAAGTTTCCTCATATGCAGTCTGGCATATGGAATGAGGAGTATGCAAGATGCCATGAATCCCAGATCTTGCAGGATTCTCCTTGCAGAAAGCTGGGGCCTGGTGGCCAGCTGAGAGAAGAAGGCTGACTGGAAAACTTCTTCTCTTGTGTGGGAGGGTACTGAGACTGAATGTATCAAGTTTGTTAATGAACTTGAAGTTACCTCCTCTTTTTTGAGATTTACTGTTGAAACATCTTATACCTTGATACATTTTCTTGATTTGCAACTACAATTTAAAGGTGATAGGATTGTTACATCGCTACATAGGAAATCAACTTGGAGGAATACGCTGCTACATTTCAGCAGCATGCACCCTAGGCATACCTTTAAAGGGATAATATCTAGTCAATTACACAGAATTTTTAAAATATGTCAACATAGTGACACCTTGGATAGGGAACTCAACACATTAGAGACTTTGTTTAGAGCAAGGGGATATCCCTCTAGGATGTTTACAGACAGCAAACGTGAAGTTTTTAATAAGTTATCAAACTCTGCTGATACTGTTGCAGTCGGGAACAGCACTGTTTTTAAGAAACACTTTATATCTAAAGACAGCTTCACTGATAAATTGAGCTACGTTACCAAGTTCACTAGTGATAGTTTTAACTTAAATAAGATTATTACTAGAAATTGGAATGTTTTGGTCACAGACCCCTTCACTAAAACCATAGTGGGTGAATTCCCTAGGTTCAGTTATAGAACTTCTCAGAGTTTAAGAGAAATTCTCTGCTTAGAACGAACTACACTACATAGCAAAGTAGATTGTGATAAGCTTGGTACCTTTCCTTGCGGTGGCTGTTCTATGTGTCCTTATATATCTAAACATATCAGTTTTATACATCCAGAAGGCATATTTACCTTCATTCCCAGATTCTTCAGTGATTGTAACAGCAGCAATTTGATATATTTGGCTACATGTGATCACTGTGACGTATTTTACGTAGGATTAACAAAAAGACGGCTCCGTGATAGGGTTTACAACCATTGTTATGACATCAGAAAAGGGAAAGAAAGTAATGCTTTAGCCAAACACATTATTGAATATAACACCCATAAATTTGGCTTTAAAGTGCTAGAGAAGTTACCCCTGAACCCTAGAGAAGGAGATAATAACAATCAATCAGTTAGCAGTCAGGGAGTTGAAATGGATCCTGACCTTGAAAGCACATATATTTCCTGGGATCAGTCAATCTGTATCAGTTAAGCCCGTTTTGAACAATAGGAAGAAATATTAAAATAGAGGTGTATTTCACTAACTTCAATTGCTTGTAGATAAATTCATTAATACATTTGATCATAATTAAGAAAGAAATATTCAGATCACCAAGTATTTATACTCATATAAAATTTAGCGTGTTTATTTATTATTTTTTCAATTTTGTACTTTTTATAAAAGTTAGTCTTTATTTTTTACGTCTATTATATTATATTTTTTATAAGTTAGATATAAATATTTATGCAATAGTATTTATATGACAATTAGAAAGAACCATATTAATCACATCAGTCAGTTCAGTTAATCTATAAAAATATTTCGATTACACAGATAGTCACCAGAATATCTTCCTTCTTTATGCAAGTGAATTGCAGCACTCTATATTTTCACAGATTTTTGGAGTGAGAGTTCCCTGAAGTCAATACTTGACTATTTATGAGATGCAAATAGTTTATGTATTGTAACAGTACATGATTTTGTTATAGTTACTGCCCTACTACTCTTTTTGGGTTGTGATGGGATATTGTTAACTAACTAAATTTATATTATTACAGTGTGGAAGAGATGGGTGATTAAATGTATTATACTGAGTAAGACGTTTTATATAGCTGAATTGGACCATGTTTGCCTGAGAATCTAAGTCAGCATACATTAGTCACATGGCCTATGCTTAGTTACTGTTTCCCTCATGCTCCAGCGCATAGACCGTACATAGTAATGGTTTTGTGCTGCAGGACTGGTCATGGAACACTTAGATGTTTTATGATTTACAAGGGAAATGACAAGCACATTTGATTTTAGGAAAGTTCTTTTGGAATTTGGGTTATGCTTTCCCCTTCTATTGTTCGTCGTATATATGGGCCCTAATATATTGCACTTTCTTACCTTTATCGCAGCCTATTAGCTGCTGATTGCACTTTAAAGTTTTGAAATGCGGCATTGTACAACGATTGAATCTAATATACTATCAAAGGTAATAGATGAGTAAACAGATTCATTCTTTTGTGCGTAAAGCATTTTGCGACCGGAATAACTATATCACTACTATGAACTCGTTCTAATGAATGTCAGTTGTATAGTCAGTAATGTATTGACAGCCTTTTCTAAGGCTTAAATAGATAGGATGTGTATATAGTCCGTTTTCATGTTGAATGATTTTTCATTGTAAGTACTAGCATTTCATGATTCAGAAGGTTTAGGATTTGAAAGATAGCTTTAGAAATAAGTCTAGGAAGCTGGGCGACACGTTTTGTGTCTTCCGTTTACTGTTTCTATGGAGACTGAAACAGTGCCTCTTATGCTTAACACAGCTTGTTAGCTGTGGAATACGTGTCAATCATTGAGCTACAGAATATATGGGTTTCAAGCGGCAACGTTTGCGTTAGTTTCACTGTTCAGACAATTTTGAGTTTGGAGATATTAATTACTATATGTAGTGAGCACACTTATTTCATAAGTAATTTTAATTTTATTCGGTTCAGATGTTCTAAGTATATAACTAGACATCAACCAGGTTGGCGTTGTAGAGCTGGACATAATATAACCTCTCAGGATTTTTTTACACATTGTCAGCCTAAGTTAGCAGAGGTCCAGCTTTTAACGCTAACTAGGTTTATAGCGGTTATACGCTTTTAGTATTTACACTGCAATTTTGCTTTGTTTTAAATGTTTATAGTATTGTAAGTGAATGAGCTTTTTATATGCCTGTTTTTCATGAGGTGATCAGTGATGTTTTTCTTTGTTTTAAAATTTTGATTATTGCCGACTTAAGAGTAAGAGAAGCTAATTAAATCAGTGACTCATTATTGTTTTGTATCTTGTTTTTCACGCCAAAAGGCTGTGTATAAAAGAAGTTTGATTTTTTTATGATATTTACACCTGAAGAAGCGTAGTTTATCTACGTGAAAGCGCTTGTGTTTTTATGGAACAATAAAAGACATTTTACTCATTTGGCTTTCCATGTGGTGACTCCAGTTTGGATCTACTATCTACACTTGCTTCTCTGGTGTAAGGTATGCAATCTGGGATGCTGTATCCAGACTTGCTCCCAGGAAGATTATCCTTTGGGTTGACACCTGTTTTGATTTCTTTTTGGTGATTGTGTACCCTAGGGAGGTTAGTAGGCTCTTTACAAAGGCCAGGTGTTTGAGCAGCTTTTCCTGCCCGTCTGCCTGAATAAGGCAGTTGTCTAAGTAGGGGTAAATTTGAATATTTCTTTGCCTGTAAAAGGCAATGGCCTGAGACGAGCATTTTGTGAAAACTCTTGGAGCAGAAGATAAGCCAAAGGGAAGCGCAGAGAACTGAAAGTGTTGAGATCCTGCCCTGAAGCGGAGATATTTTCTGCACGATTCCCTGATAGGAATCTGGAGGTAGGCCTCTTTTAGATCCAGGGTGGCTAGCCAAGCGTCCTTGGACAGCATGGGTAGCAGCTGCTAAAGGGTAAGCATTTTGAATTTCGGGATCACCAGGTAAGTGTTTAGAATGGATAGATCGAGGATGGTGCACCAGGTGCTCTCTTCTGGGCACCAGAAAAAGTCTGAAGTAGAAGCCTTGGCCCATCTGTTCTGCAGAAACGTGCTCTACTGCCCTCAGACAGCAATGAATGGATTTGCTTTTGAGCCTCTGCCCGCTGATTTGGTGGTATATCTGGGAACCCTTTTGGGGTTGGAAGGGTGTGGAAGGAGAAATTGTATCCCCACGATACAATGTTCAGAATCCATTGGTCCTTGGTAATGGTGGCCCAAGTGCTTGAGTGAAAGAAGAGCTTTCCTCCTAGGGGGTAAGTGAAGGTGGGCAGTGGGGAGGTAGAGAGGAGGAGAGTCATTCAGAGTTCTTACCATAAGGGGCTGGCTTAGGACTTCCTGATTTTGAAGTGGAGGTAGTCCACTGCTTAGATTTCTGCATTCCCTGGGGCTATCTGGGGGGGGGGTCTGTTTCCACAGGATTTAGGCTGGGCCTGTTCAATCTGAGCAGGAAAGGACCAGTGCTTGGAGGGAAAATGCCTGCTGAACCTAGGGGGCTGGACCTATAAGAAATACTTAAATGTTTGCATAAATTTTGCTTTTTCTTCCATCTTTAAAGACCTCTTCTGCCTTAGTGCCAAATAAGTTATCTTTGTGCAAGGGTGCATCCAACAATTTAGATTTGACATGGTCTGGCAGGGGTTGTTCCTTAAGCCATGCATGTCTTCTAATGACAGATCCAGTGACTGCTGCCCTGCAAGAAGCTTCTAGGATGTCAAAACCACATTGCAAAGTGTGTTCAGTTACTTGACTTGCACAATGCATTAAGTCTTGTAAATCTTTAGATTCTGCCCAAGCAGGAAAGGATGACATTTTTTGTTTCAGGAGTTCCAAGGTATGTTGCTGATATTTAAACATATGGAACTGACAATTTAGTGCCCTGATAGAAAGACTAGCAGATGTGTAAACTTTTTTACCCCATCTGTCCAATGCTTAGAAAAATCTGTCTGAGGGGGTGTAATTCTCAGCAGAGGGTTGCTTTAATCCCTTTTGGCCCTTGAAAAATGACATCAGGGTCAGCTGTTGGATTTTTGAAAAGATATTTGTGTGAGTAAGGAACTCTGTAGTACCAGTCTGGTTTTCTGGGAGCAGGAAGTAGGGAGTCAAGAGTCAAGCTGGATTCAAGGAAAAAACATCCACTACATCCAGGACTGGGGGGGATGGCTAAGGGTCTGTGTCGCGGAAGATCTAGGAATTCCCAGTGTCTCTTTTTAGACTGAAGGTAGGCCTGACTCTTCCATTGGAAATGCTACCTTAAATTATTCAGAGTTTCCCTAAAGGAAAAATCCTCTGGGGGAGAGGATGAAGGAATGGATTCCTCTGCATCAGAATCCTCTTAAGTGGAGGAGGGTTGCATGTCTTCATAGTCACATGCATCAGATACATCTGACTCTTGTCAAGACAAAACTACTGGGGACAGATCTCTCTGTGGGGGTAAGCTTGGTTTCCTCTGATCAGCATGATAAGGTCTTCTGCCATTTTAAGCATTTGAGACAGAGGCAAGGTAGCCAGTGTCTGAGAGTGGGTAGTCTGTTTCTAGGGTGTGGTTCGAACCCTGGACCATAGGAACTCTATTTTCGAAAAAAACAGTAGACGCGAAAAAAGACGTCAGTTTGTGTCGAGATTTGGTAGTGCATAAGACTTCTTCAGAAGCCGATGCCTGCTCAGCAGCTCCAGACCCATCCAAGGTAGAGACGGACACAGAATCCTTAAAGTGTTTTGTGGTGTACCGGACTCTGAAAGATTCTCACTAGTGGCCTGCGAATCAACTGAAGCGGGCATCAGGGGCTGCAAAAGCACCTCACTGAGTTCTGGAGTACTGATGACTAGCTTAATGAAAGCATCGTCGGAAGGACTGGACCTGTGCAGTCTGTCTTTATCTTTACCATTGTTTTGGAAGATATACTGTTGGATGGCTTACCAAAGCCATATCAGAATTCAAGGACTGTAAACAAAAATATCTGGCTACAATAAGGGCCAGATGACAGACTGTTCTGGCTTTAAACAAAAGCACAGAAATGACAATGGGGGACATCATGGTCTGGGCATAGACAAGTGATGCAGTAAGAGTGGAAGTCTCAGATATTTTCTTTCCACAGGTGAGGCAAGTTTCTGACATTAGTTAGTGAAAGAAAAAAGTATCCCCAATGGGGTACTTAGCTTTAGAAGACTACAATTTCAATTCGGAAAAGAAACTCTGGTAGAGCCGACCGGCACTTGTGCGAACTGCTTCTGCTTCAGGCTCCACGGCAAGAAAGACTGATGTAATGTCATTGACTGCCTTGCTTTATACCACTGACAACCTGACAGTCCTCAAGCGACAGCAACTGAAGAAATGCCAAGTCTCTGGTATTCGGGCCAGCCGAGGGCGATCCTGGCAGGGATAACCCAAATGTGATAACTGCAAGAGAGAAACAAAAAGAACATCCTTCTCACTGGCATACCGAGGTGAAAGGAAAAAATTAAAGATGAATAAACTGATTAAGGGACAACTCTAACTACCTTGGACATAAGACTGATTATTGCAAAATCTGAGGTAAACTGGGCACTGCTGTGCTCATCTCCTGAGACTGATTCCAGGCATAGAATCTTTTCCATTTGTCAGCATAAGATGTTCTAGTACTAGGTCTTCTCGCCTCCAAAATGACATCCATCACAGGTTTGCTGAGGGATGCTAAGAGGGAAATTAAGTTATTAGCCAAGATGCAAGATTCAATGTTTGGAGCAGAGGGTGCAGAATTTGGTTCTTCTGCTGAGCCAGTAAGGAAGGTGTCTGAGGCAGGTGCCATGGAGAAATTTGTGACAGACTGCGTAGGAGTGAGTACCAGTGTTGGCGAGGCCAGTCTAGAGCAATCAAAATCATTTTTGGTTTGTCCTGTTTGACTTTTAATAGAACTTTGGAGAGCAGAAGCAGAGGGGGAAAGGCATAGACTAATAAGTTTTCCAAGCTGAAGGACAGAGCATCCACTTTCCAGGCTTTTTTGTGAGGAGTTCTTGTGCAAAATTTGTCCAACTGGTAGTTCTGGGGTGAGGCAAAAAGATCTATGTCTGGGCTCCCCCATTTGCGTGTTAACATTTTGAAACTCCATGGTTCCAGTTTCCATTCGTGTGGGTCCACGAGATTTCTGCTTAGTTCGTCTGCCAAAATATTCATCTTTCCTGGCAGGAATTGAGCTTGTAGTTGTACTTGATAGCTCAAGGCTGTGTTCCACAATGCCATAGCTAGTCTGCAGAGGGGGTAGGAATGTGTACCCCCCTGCTTGTTTATATACCAAATAACTGTGGTGTTGTCTGTCTTTACCATTAGTTGTCCTGGATGAAGGTAGTCCTTGAAGGCTGTCAGTGCATCCTGTACAGCTAGCATTTCTTTCTGATTGATATGAAAGTGCATTTGATTTGGGCATCGTTTTTTTTCGACATAGATCGAGACTTTTGCCTTAAAATTAAAGGTGGTGTCGGTTTAATATACAAATCTGTAGGCCTGAATACACACTCAGAAGTCGGCTAGCTGCACAGCGGCTCCGGACCCATCCAAGGTAGAGCCGAATGGGTCTCCGTAGAGGCCTGCGAATCAAAAGTAGAGGGTATTAGGGTCTGTGAAAGCCCCTCATTGAGTACTGGCAAACTGGCAACGGGCTTAGAAGCGTTGTCAGCAGTTTTGGACCTCAACGGCCTGTCGGTCTGTCTTTCTTTGCTTTTTTTTCAGTATTCCAATAGTCGGATGGCAAACAGACGTCATTTCTGGATAATTAAATCAAGAACCGAAATATT
>NC_056734.1:960146127-960191127 GCF_019279795.1 Protopterus annectens | reverse complement strand
TATGGGTTTAAGTTGCAATAGTGGTGGAGTGCAGCTTGGGTTACCTAGTAAAGAGGGGTCAGGGCTTTGTTGGTTGGCCAGTTTAAGTATTGTTGAAGTAAAGAAGTTATTGAATGCATCTGTTGTTTGTAAGGGAGAGTCAGGGCAGGAGCCTAGTGGATTGGGAGTTTCAACTTTGCCTGGGGATAGAAGTGTGTTAATAGATTTCCAAAATTTTTGCGGTTGGTGGTGGGAGGATTGCTGTAGCTGGGTGTAAAAGTTATTTTTATCCTTTATGATAGCTAGCTTTGTCATGTTCCTTTTTTGTTTGAAGCTAAGGTGATCAAGAGAGTCTTTAGTGGTTCGCCATTTAGTCCAGGCTTTATTCCTACTAAGGATTAGTTGTTTAGTGTTGCTTGTAAGCCATTGAGCTGTCTTATATTTCATGCGAATTGAACGCATGGGGGCATGATGATCAAGAATAGTAAGAAAGGTTTTATTAAAGTGGTTAACAGCGTCATCTATTGGGAGAGTTTTTAGAGGAGACCAGTTAACTAGGCTAAGTTCATTTTGAAACTGATGGGGGTCAAAATGTTTTTTGCTGCGATATAAGCGAATTAGGGGAGGTGTTGTTAGATGAGTTTTGTGCCTAATGATGTATGTGAGAGAGTGGTCACTAAGGTCATCTGGGAGGGTACCTGTTGAATACTTTTGTTGGGGACTATTTGTCAAGATCCAGTCGAGTATGGTTTCTTTATTATTGTTTTTATTTGTTCTAGTTGTGGAGTTAATGGTTTGGTAGAATCCGTGCAGGTTAATAAGGGTAGATGGATTAGTTTGTTTGCATACATTCCAATCAATATTAAAGTCACCTAATAATATTGTTTCTTGAAGGAGATTAATTGAAAACCAGTTAAGTAAGTCTTCTAATATGGGGGGATTGTTGCCTGGGGGAAGATAAGTGCAGATAATATTAATAGTTTTGTGTGGGTTGAGGGAGAGTTTGGAAATAATAAGTTCAGCATTAGTGTCGTATGGAGGGGTATGAGCTGATTTACTTACTTCCAGTCCAGTTTTGAAGAGTATAGCTACTCCGCCCCCTTTTTTATTAAGACGGTCTTGTCTTACGATGTTATAGCCAGGGGGGATAATTTCATTATCTTTTATTGTGGGTTTGAGCCAGGTTTCAGTAAGACAGAGAATGTCAAATTGTTGGACTTCTAGTAGGGTGTGAAGAGCAGGAAGTTTGTTGCATATGCTACGGATGTTAAGATGAGCTATTGAGAGATTTAGGAGGTTTAGTATGTGGTGTAGGCATAGTTTTCATTTGTTGGGAATTAGGGGATAGTATGAAGGTGTTTGAGCCTGGGTTGGGGTGTATGTCCCCATCAATTAATGATAAACCTTGAATAAGGTGAGTTAATTGTGAGGGCTTGAAGCAGTGCAAGTGTTTTGTGAGTCTAAGAATAAGGTATTTGATGTGTGAGAGATGATGATATTTAGGTTCAAGATATGAGTTGCTGTATATAGACTGAGATGGGTTGTAAGTGTAGTTGGGGGGGTAGCTAGGGTGTGTCTGTGTGGAGTGCTAAAAGTAGGATTTAAAGGTTGCTCATAGTAGGTTATGAGGTAGGTAGAGGAAAGAATAGTTAAAAGAGTTAGTAGTAGGAGAGGAAGGTGAGTGTAGGACATGTTGAGATGAGTAAGAGACTGTATATAATAGGTATGTGTTCAGAGTGGCAAAGGGTGGGTGAGGGAGGAGACGACTATAGAGTGGGTGGAGAGAGGAGCAAGTTCTGGTTGGCTAAGGATTGTGGTGGGTGTGGTTATGTGGGAATAAATGTAGAGGTGCTAGGGGCGGGTGAGATTTGGGGGCAGGGAGGGGAGCGGAGTGAGCCTGAAGGGCGAACGGAGCAGGAAGAGCCAAAGGAGTAGAAAATTGCTGACAGGAAACAGTCAGGTAGAAAAACAGCAGGTAAGTTAAAAACGGGTAGTATAAATAGTAAGAAGTATTGGGGTATGTTATAAGCAGATTTGTAGTAGGCAGGTTAAGATAGGGGGTAGTTTGGCCAGGGGAAAGAATAGAGAATATAATAGAGTAAAGATCCAGGTAGAAGGCAGAAAACCAGTAAGTTTAGTAATGATCCAGAAGAGGAAAAACGAGAAGTAGAAGGGAGCCACGTAGTAGGCAAAGGTTTAGAATCAGATATATGGAGGGAAGAAAATAAGATGGAGATAGGAATAAAAGTAAGAAAAACAGCAGTATTAATGGAGAGGAGATAGGAATACCAATGGTAGTAATGGCAGTGTGGGAATGAAGGTCTGGTCAGAAAGATATAGGGGACTGTTGCTGGCTGCTGGTAGTCCTGGGCAGGTAGGTAGGCTAGGCACGCAGGTAGAATATTTAGGGTCAAACTTATAGCATCAACATACTTAGGCAGTCTTTCTGTTTGATGTGAGATGCTCCCCGACAAATGTCTTGGGTGGGGCTTCCTGGACACAGTTCAGGTCTTCCAGGAGGGGACAGATTCTTATATCAGGTATAGCTGGGTCCCAAAAGAAGGGTAAAGAATATCCTAGTTGTCTAACCCGCACAGATAGGAGACACACAGCAGCCAAGCCAGTGGTAGGGAATAAAGATTTACCTCAAAAGGAGGTGCTTTTTTGGCTCAAAAATGCACCCCTGCCAAAACTTAAAACCGTTCAACTTCAGTCATCTGCGGTGGTTCAGTCAGATTTCTTCTCTGCTTGGCTTCCTCTTCCCTATCCTTTATTCTTGTTGTCTGTATACTTATCACTGTTGCCAGCTCCTCTTTGGTCTATGGGCACTCCAAGCAGCTCTTGCAGCTTAACAGCTGAAATGCATATCAAAAGAACTACTATGCTGAATCTGCCAAGGGAAGACTAAATGTGCTGTACAAAACCTGTCCTCATACAACAATGTAACCTGCATGACGCTTTGCTGCTCTTTGTTGTGCCTTTTACATAAGCACTTTTGTTAAATGTTATTTGATTCAAACTTAGTAGGAACATGAGTCTCAAAGCTGCAAAACTTGTCAAATTCCTACAATAAGTGGCACAGGGAAAAAGCACTCATAGAATGCAAGTACTCTGAACATCACAATATGCAGACAGTCAAAAAATAAGCTCCAGCACTCATTTCCCACATACAAGCCTTTGAATATTTACTGTTTTCAATCTTTACAGCGTCTGATGTACATATTATATCTTGGCTCTACATAGGTTCAAAGGCTGTGTGCAGCTAGACCTAAACCCTTAAACTCCTGGTTTTGATTTCCAAAGCCTTAACTTGCCTATTGTGCAACTTCAACAAAAAACTGTGTCCTGATTGCAACTGGAAAATTAACTTAACTGAATGAGTCCACTGCGTGTGCAAAGGAAAAGGGACAAGCAGAAGTACATCAGCGTCATGCCTGTATCAAGAGACAAAAACGTGGTATACTTGACTACAATCAGTACAAGAAATACTGTATACTCACCATTGTTACGTTGAATTAAACCCAGATACAGCGGGCAGTGTGCAATCCTGCCTGCAATGCTACTACTATGGAATATTTTGAATGCAAACAAAAAAACCCGAAACTCCTTCCTGTTCCCCAAAGGCTAGCACCCAAAGTAATCCCCTAGTCTGCCTACTCTGAAGACAGGCTGTATAGTAGGAAAGCTTCTGTCATAATTTCAGTTTGTATGCTATGTGCTCCAAGCATGAAGTGGATTTCGGTACATTACTCAGACCATATGTTAAAATCTCCTGCGTACTTGGGTTGTACACCCATGTGCAAGCTTACTTCCATGCATTCATATGCTTCTCATACTGAGCATCCAAGTGCTCTGGATTGTGCGGAATGCTCCGCATTTATTGACGAGTGAAGCCACTGTTCCTCATTGCATTTAATGACAAGTGAAGCCACTGTTCCGCATTGAACAGCTGTGGCTCCACTACAAGGATTTTGACTTGTTTGTGTACAGCAATTACTGCCAATCGGCATTGCGGTATACAAACCAATGCATAGCTCTGCTGCCCTCTACATTATACAACGTTGGCTGTGCTCCACAGTTTTTGATTGGCTCACAGACCACATTTACAACCAACAGTGAATGCTGTCTTTGAGCCAATCAAGACAAGAGCCTCAGGAGGACAGGAGCCAATGGCCGCTCCCCAATACAAGCCAATCATGCTCCGGGAAGCCTTTTCGTGCCCAAATAATGGATCGGGAATTTTACGTTTAGGTCCCCAACAACTCAGAAAGAGGACTGGAGAAGCACAGCACAGAAGATATGACCTTATACCCCCTTGTTTGCTGAGGTACCACATTGCTGTAGTGTTGTCTGTAACCACCTGAAGAGAACCAGGAGTCCACAAGTGGTGAAAGACTTCCAAGGCATGGATCACTTACTTATATTTAGCTTTATTGGAAAGGCTCACCCAGACTCTGCTACACTTTGCTGTGAGGGAAAGGTTGGTTTGCTTTTTATTTGTTGTATTTTGTATTAGTTTATTGCCTTTTTATATTTCGAGTGCTGTGATTTTTTGTTTTCTTTACCTTGTGTTTTGCTTCGGTTCTGCTTTTAACTGCATATTAAAACTTCAAAAGACCCCACAGCTCTGTCTCTTGCGAGTCAGGCAGAAAATGTTCTTCAAACCCCCCCCCCCCCATCACTGTCATGTTAAATACCACTGTCTTTCTAGTTGCCTGCTTCTTATGTTAATTTTACCATATATCTCATTTCCTCTCTACTTTCACTGGCTTGTGTGAGTGAGCACAAAATTATCATTTTATGAAATCACTCCCCTTCAACTATTTAAATGTTTTGGCCATTCTACTGTATTCCATAGTACCAGACTACAAAAGTGATCACCCCCTTTCAATCTATCTTGCCATTTTAAAAATAATGACTCTCCACTAAAACTTAACTTTTGTTGCCTACTTTCACATCTAACTTCTCTAGTGCACACTGCAGTGTTTAGGATAAACCATTTTTTTCATCTTACCTTTAAGCATCCCTGTGACTAGCACTTGCTCTAATACCTGCTGGAAAGCACTAAGAAGCCTTAAACTGATACAAACACTCAACTCTCCTTATTAATAAGGAGAAATTAATCGTAGGCACTAAACAGCCTATAATTGCAAAGTACCTTGCTAAGGTAAGGGAAAACCGCTCCTGTACTTTTCAAAAAAAGCACCAAACCAGGCATGTCCAAGGGTCAGCTTACGTTGATTTCTCCTGTCCACCTGGTGAATCTGGGCATACTGGGGCAATGCAGCAATTTCCTCATGTACACAGACAACCCTCTCTTCCTACCACCCAACACTACAACCTGTGAGAGATGCACTTACATAGCCAAACTGGAAACAAAGCTCTCTCCACCCAAGATTGTGCTAGACAGTCAAGAGGAGAAGGTTAACACCCACACTACACCTCAAGCAACACATACCCCTTCTAAACTCACACCACCAACACCCACACATAGCAACATTAAATCCACATATGCAGAGGCCCTTAACTGGAATCTGCCCAAGCAACAAGGACCTCCGAAGCTGAAACACAAACACCAATCACAACCAAAGTGTCACATAGCTCAACACCAGTGTGCCACCCAGCAACAGCCCCTAAGGCAAGACAATGTACCTAACACTTCAGTGTGCCTGACTATAGTCTCGCCTATGACTGGTGTCCCACTCATCAGGCTGAACAAGGAGAAAATTACAGTGAGCTGCCTGTCGGGTGCCAGGATCCGCCACATAACTCATGCACTCAAGTCACCCCACAACAAGTACAAATATGACACTGTCATTGTCCATGTTGGAGTGAATGACTTGAGACGTACCTCCCTGCACTACATGAAAAGAGACATGGAAGAGCTCTCGGATCATGTGGCCCATGCAGATATGACCCTAGCTCTGAGTAGCATCCTGCCTTCGCCCAGAATGATACCACAATACAAGGACAAAATGATTGACTTCAACAATTGGCTAAGATTCTGGTGTCATTCAAAGGGGATCCAGTATCTGTCTGCCTGGGACAACATGATTGAAAGACCACGATGCTTTGCCAAAGATGGTCTGCACCTGTCGCCTCTGGGATTCAGGTTACTGGTAAATGCTCGTCACCCCTATAGTGCCTTTTTTTAGGAAAAGTTCAAAGGACTAAACCACAACCATAACAAGTACAAGCATGCAAAATCTGAAGGGAATGCTACTCAATGCTAGAAGTCTAAACCTCAAAATGCACTCTCTCGAGGCACTCCTACAAATGGAGAACATAGATATCTGTGCAGTAAATGAGACCTGGTTCAAGGCTCCAGAGAGCAGCCCTGCAAAACCAGGCTACAACTCTTACCACACTTTTCGGCAACCAAACCAGGATCGAAACACTAAAGGTGGAGTGTCCATATTCACACACCACCAGGTTAGTTGCCCAACACAATGCGTCTGAAATTCTCCATGTGCAACTAACACTAGGTAAGACTGCAATCCAAACTGTAGTTTGCTACAGATCCTCCACCATGCCCAAGATTCTCACTACACCTTTCTAAACATACTGGAAAAAATTTAATATACAACCAAACACCCTAATACTGGGTCACCCTACCCTGCCATTAACTGGGAAAACTACTCGTGTACCAACACCTTTGCCCAACGGTTCTTGGAATTCATAAATTCCAATGCCCTGGATCAACTAATCCATAGTCCCAGCAGGGGCTCCAATATCCTAGACCTGGTCATTACCAACATGGGAAACCGATGCTCGACACCTATGGTCACCCCCTCATTGGTCATCAGACCATACGCTAATCACCCTTAACATCTACATCCCACTCCCCAGTAAGGAAACCTCCATAAAAAACTTCTCCAAAGCCAACTTCATGCTACTCAAGTCAGAAGTTACAAACTTCATGACATCCATGCAGACGGGAACTGAAAGTTCGACTGCGGGGTCCTACACTAAGGCACTGTACAAGCACATCCACTCATGCATGAATCGTGCCATCCCAAATAGAATCAAGATGCGCTCCTCCAAAAAAAGGAAGCCAATCTGGTGGTCCCCTGCCATAAACAAACTTTACAACAAAAGGAAGAAACTGTTGCAGAAAACTGGAAAATCCCAGGATGCAAAAAACTCCCTTTCCAGTCTCAGTAAGAAGCGGAGATCCCTCATAAAATCCTTCAAAGCTAGTTACGAAAATAAAATTGCCAAAGATTCCAAAGACAACCACAAGGCATTCTATAACTATATCAAGAATCTAAATGGCAATGATCAGATCTGCTCTGAGCTACAACAGAATGGCATTAAATATACTGATCCCAAGGATATTGCCAGTATCCTGGCAGATCGATTCAGTGCCAACTTCACCCGCCTCTCACCCCCTAAATGACCCATCTCAATACTGGAAGATTGCCAAATTCTGGTAATAATGGCCACACAGGTAAAAAAAATCACTTTCCAAAGCTAAGAAAACAGCATCCATGGGACCAGATGATAACCCAGGCTGTGTACTACATGAACTACAAAATGAACTGGCACCTCACCTAAGTGTCATGTTTAATAATACCCTCACCTCAGGCTTCATGCCCACTGAGTGGCGCACAGCTACAGTTATCCCACTCTACAAGGGGGGGGATCCACCTTGGATCCCGGGAACTACTGCTCCATCAGTCTGACAAGCCTGATCTGCAAGGTCATGGAACATATCATGGAACTTATAAACAAAGACATTGGCAACCTTAAAACACTGGACCCCACCTGGTTTGGGTTCGTGAAGTGCCGATCTTGTCTCCTGAACCTGACTGACTTCTTCAAATCAGTCTCCAGCCGTGGACGAAGGTAAGGCAGTCCACACAGCCTATCGGGACCTCGCCAAGGCCTTTGACACCATCCCCCACTCTGGAACCATAGATAAACTTACTAAGCTGGGCATTAATCCCTACATCACTCGATGGGTTGCCAACTGGCTTACTGACAGAACCCACACTGTAAAAGTAGCCAACTCCAAATCCAGCTCCAGACAAGTGGAGTACCTCAGGGTTCAGCCCTGGGACCTCTTGTTTGGCATCTACTTCTCTGAAGTACAGGCCAACACTAAGAGACTCTGGCTAACAAAGTTCACAGATGACTGCAAACTGAGAGCCATTACTGAATCCCCAAATGATGTCGATATTTTACAAAAGGGCCTTACAGAAACAGATGCTTGGTGGCAGAGCCATGGGCTCACGCTCAATGTCAAGTAATGTGTAGTTATCCCCTTTGGGAAAAAACATGTACACGTGAATTACCACATAGGTGGCAGTACACTAAGCCAAGTGTGATAAGAGACTTAGGGACACAGGTGGACAGTGGTCTCACCTTCAATAACCACATCGCCACAACAGTCAGGAAATCCTATGTGGCACACCTCATCATGAAGGGCTTTTTATCCAGAAAAAAGGAGGTCATTGTCCCACTGTACTCATCCCTCATTAGACCCATTATAGAATACAAAGCCCTATCCGGTATGTACCTCAAGACATCTGCAACAACTGGAAAGGCCGCAGAAATACCTCACTAAAAGAATCACAGGCCTAAAGCAGATGCCCTATGCTGACCACCTTAAAAAACTTCAGCTATACTCTGTTGCACATAGTCTACTCCGAGGGGATCTCTGCTCTACATACAAGGCCATGTCAAACCCAGAACTGTTGGACATGCTACACTTAAAGAAATCCCAATCCCTCAGAGCCACACGCTCCAGGGATCTAAACCTTGTCATCACAATAAACAAAACATGCTGGAGGGATAGGTTCCTGACCCAGAGACTCCCCAGACTCTGGAACAGACTGCCCATACATGTCAAGCAGAGCACCTCTTTGGCCCTCTTCAAAAGGAACCTTGCTGATTGGATGAGAGAAAGGAAATTCACCCCAGGGATCACGTCAATTGCCCTGCTAGACGGGGATCTAGGAAAGTAAATAGTGTGGGAAGAAATAGCCAGGAAATTGTTATGGCTAGGCTTGTATAGGCCCTAGGGCAGATAGCTTAATATCAACCTACGATACTGATGTGCTTCTGTGCATCCATGGGGCCCAAGTAGCCTGCACTTACACTCCCATTAACATAACTGCTCAAACGAAGTCAGACAATCTGTCTGGACAGATTACACCAGAACAGGAAGGAAGGAGGGATATCTTGGATTAATACTAGAATGTGCTCTCCACCACTGTAACTCTTGGCTGATGAAGGGCAGCACTGGTAACTGAGATTTCAGGGGATGTAGGTGCAGAGTCCAATAATTCTGAACATACCATTAAATTTTCCTTATGTGGAGATAGTCTAGTGGTATCATGGATAATACAAGTCCTATAATTTGAAGGAATTACCTTGCTTAAAGTGAAGTTCCTCCTGAAGAATTCCTGCAATACCATCAGGTAATACAGGACTTTGGCTTTCACTCCAACAAAAGAACAGCCATCTTTCACAATTAAGGAACCTAGAAAGGAGGAGTCTTTGTGAGGGTGTCAGGCACAACTTCTAAAGATTCAACTTGAACCCTAGATAGAACAGCAAGGTAGATATCTTCCCCAGTTATTCCAAACACTTACTGCCTCTACACAGACCAGCAAGTCACCAGCAAGTCATCCAATGTAAAAAGAGATGTAAATGCCAAGATTCCAGCAGTTAGCCATTACCAGGGCAAGGCATTTGGTAAACATGTGAGGTTCAGTGGATAACCCATATGGCAATACAGAGAACTGATGCAGCAAACCAGATAGGTCTCATATCTTCTGAAGCGATGCGCAATGGGGATACGGTGATATGTATCCTTCAAGTCAAGGGCTACCATGAAGCAGCCATCTGGTAAGAAGCACTGTCTTCATGGTGAGCATATTGAATTTGGTGATCTTGACAAAGAAAGGACAGGTCCAACACCTATCTCCAAGATGGCTCTTTCTGGGAACCAGTAAACGTCTGGAATAGAAACTTTTTTTTTTAAAGGAGAAGTAACCAGTTCTATGACCCCCCCCCCCCAAGTCTAGCATTAACTGGACTATAAGACAGAATAACTTGAGCCACCACTCATGCAGGTCTTCTGTATTGACCTAAGGTGGATGTTCATTTCACTGGCACCTGCAACCACTGCTAAGAATGTTCAGCACCCATTTGTCAGATGCTGATGGCCAATGTGCCTTGCTGAGAGCCACCTATCATGCTGGGGCATTCAGTTGAGGACATGGGAAAAGATGGGTGCCATGCCTCAGTACAATCATAGGTTAGGAGGAAAGTTATTCTGTTTGTGATAGGAATCTAAGTTCTCATCCTGACATTTTGATCGGGTGCCTTGACTGTTCAGCTAGGACATCTTTTGTTTAGCTGTGAAAATTGCCCTGCTTAATAGAAGGAAACTTGTGAATATGGGACATTTTTGACACCACTTGCATTAGTTTACTTCTACCATCACAATGCTTAAAGATCTGATTTGTCTGTTTCAGAAGCTGATCAGAAACAAGTGGGGCATTCATACTCATTAACTCATCAGAAAAGTTGAGACTGTGCAACCCGACATACCACCTTAACGCCACAGGCATCACCGCATTTCCAGAAACAGCACTGGTCCCTTCCAAGGGGCTCTTACTTGAGAAATATTTGACACTGACGCACATTTTGCCAAGCAGATAAAAATGCAGTGAATTGGTCTAAACCTTACATACACCTAAACAAACTTCAGTGTAAAATTCAATGAGTTATACACCTTACAGGCTATCATGCTGGACTGAGCCAGCTTCTTTCCTTTTAGATTCTAGCTACTTGCCTAGAATATCTAAGGGACTGGGTTTGATGACAATAGCCTTTTTGTTGGAAGATAACACTGGAGACAGCAGCAGGGGGGTTTTGAGACTAAACATTGTCAACCCCACCCAGAAATTCTTAAACACAGTTTTAGGCAAAGACTCATTCAATAGAGAATTGCCAGCTGTCTTAAAACCAACCATTCTCCAACACTAGGATTAATGGAGGGAAGGTCACCACATCAGGGTACTTATCCTCCAAAAGAACATACTGTTGTGATCTTGGTAAGATTGCTCCCAACTGAATACATAATCTAGCCAGTGTATGGGAAAAAAGAGAATCTGCTTGATTTTCTGTACCTGTTTTTCCTCAAAGAAAGCTGACTGCTCAGACTTGGACACTTCTGAATTTTCAAATTCTGAATCACTTTCAAACTCAGAATCCCTGGATGGCTGAATAGGGGTGTGACCCTTGCTATTACTCAACCTGGCTTTGCACCCCATATTTAAATGCCTAAATAATGGACTTAGTCATTGCCACCACCTCAGGTGGAAACTCTTACTACGTCACAAGGCAACAGTATTATGAGGTTTTTTTCTTTGCATCCACTACACTAGTAGGAGAATTCCCTGGGGAATGTGTATCAAGACTGGCAACAGATTCTGCAATCCCCGACTTCTCTTGGAAGTCAAGAAGTTTTGCTCTCTTGTACCTGAACCAGGCATTGGTACACTCGGCGAGGATGTCTGATCTTTATGTCATGTACAGTTGTGGTATTATCACTACACCAGGGAACCTGGAAGCAAAAGGCAGCAAGTGGTCCAAACAGCCTGCTTAAGACTACTGCTTAATTAGAAGCCATAGGCTGAAGCATATTTGGGCGGCCACAGTGGTGCAGCAGTTAGCATTGTCGCCTCACAGAAAGAGGTTCTCCGGTTAAATCCTCGGCCGGGGTGCCTTCGGTGCGGAGTCTGCATGTCCTTCCTGTGGTCGCGTGGGTTTTCTCCAGATGCTCCGGTTTCCTCCCACATCCCAAACATGCTGTAGGTGGATTGGACACTCTAAATTGGCACTAGGCCTGAGTGCGTGCATGTGTGTGCCTTCCGTGGAAGGTTGGACGCTGGGCTGGCAATTCGACACCGTAAAACTCTACTGCCAATCATGAGTGGACAGGTGATCCACTGTGGCAATCCCTAACCGGGAAAAGCTGAAAGACGAAGAAGGCTGAAGCATATTTCTTGACTTGTTCTGCCTCCCCTGGCTGTGCATACCAAGTGTAATCTCCTAATCTGAAACAAGATGTATTGAAAAGTTTACTCACCACCACAGATAGTGTCAGCAGACAGTGGCTCAATCAAAATGACATCTGTGGAGACTGTTATAGTTCAATTTCCAAACTGTGCAGATCTTAATATAAGATGGCATTCGAAGGTTAAAAATTATGCTTTGACACACTCCAGCAATAGACATGTGGCTGCAACTGAGTCTAATACAGTACTGAAGAAAATGGGGGGAGAAGGGAGGAGTTAACTAACAGAGCTAGGCTACAGAAGAACAGCCAGGACAAAAATACAATAAAGGCAATTTCTTAGCTGAACAGCACATACACAAGCATACTTGGTCCCCTTCTTTTCTCTGTTTTTATAAATGATCTTCACACAATCATCCCCAGAGCCACCTGCATCCAATATGCGGACGACTCTACCCTGATCTGCTCTGATCTCTCTCTCCAGAAACTCCAAGCAGCCACCCAACAATGTTTTGTCAAAGTTGAAAAATGGTTCTCTGACCTGAAACTCATACTAAACCCAACTAAAACCAAGTTACTTCTATTTTTCCCCTCGTCTACCACTCCCTTAGCCCTAGAACCACAACCTGCTAATCCTAGGTCCTTTTTTGTGGAATCCTTTAATGGCACCATCATCGAGCCCATCTCCTACACCAAGCTATTAGGTGTCACTATTGACCACAAGCTCAAATTTGATATGCACATTGCCCAAACCATTAAGTCAGTTAACAAGAAACTAGGTTCAATGTACAGAATCAGGAACTTTCTTACTCCTCACGCAAAATTAACCATTGCCCGTACTCATCTCCTTTCCACCCTACTATATGCCTCCCCGATATTTTCCTTCCTCAATAAACGTGAGCTCAATAACCTTTCTACTACCTACCACCATATAGCCAGATTCATAACAGGAACACCCTATCGTACCCACCATTGCCTCAACCTCAAGAAACTCGGCTGGTTAGGACTGCCCAATCTTCTTAAATTTAATCAACTCACGGAAGCATTCAAAATAAATAATCAACCTGACAAAACCCCCTCACTGAGCAAAATCCTGACCCCCTACACCAACTTAAGTTCCCTTCGGTCATCAAACAGCATTCAAATATTAACCACCAAATCTAATAACATGGGCGGCGATGCTCTTTATGCTAACTCTACTGGAAAGCAATGGAATTCCCTTCCCAACAACCTTAGGCTCATGACTTCACTCAATCTATTCAAAAATAATCTCAGAGAATATTTTAAGTCCCACTGGTTGTGCCCATGTCCAAGCCCAGATTAATTCCTATAGGTATCACAGTACCCTACTCTCATCTCTCTCACAAGCTATTATCTAGCATTTTACTTCCACCACATGTACCCATGTCATGTGACCAACTTAACTTATGATTTTTTTCTACTAGCATGTATATATAGATGTCTTATTGTTTTGCTATCTTTATAAATGTAGTACTTCTATCCAATTGTAGTGTGTTACTTTTCTTATTATTGGGAGCTTTTCTCCCCGGGCCTCTACTGAAAAAGGATATGTATCCAGCTAGACTAGCCCGGTCAACAAATGTAAAATAAATAATAAATAAAATAAAATAAACATAACATGACTTATTTCCATTTGTTTTTTTTTAAAGGTGAACGAGGGGTAAATGGTGGTTGGGGAAGGGCACCCTATCGGAATTGGAGTCAGGGGACAAAACTATCCAGCTCAAATCGCAAATACTCCCTACACTGCCAGCCCATTAAAAGGATGGACAAATCCCCTATTCTCCCCTCCGAGTATCAATCTAAAGACCATTTCTACAGGGATACTACTCTGTACGCTGCAGTGAAAATACAGTATATTTTCATTAACAGTTCAAAGCACAAAATACAACCTAAAAACATTATAATACATGAAATATATCAAATTGATGAAAAATTCCTGTCACAAGTGTTTTAACATGCAAAATGGAACTAAAAGCAAAATCTGTAGTCTATTTCTGCAGAGGTTACTTTTCTAAATACTGCACTGTAGAAAATGGTAGTTTCAGTAAAATTTCCAAAGCACAAAATAAACGGGCAAAAGACTTTAAAGCTAGTTTAGATTCAAATTAATAGATAAACACTAAAACAGTTTTAGACGAGAAGTAGATCATAAAATAATGAAAAATTCCTGTCAGAAATCTAACATACAAAATGGCACCAATATTGCAATACAAGTGAAAAAAAAAAATCATTAAAAAAAAAAGTTGGAAATCTGCTCAACCAAATCAAGTACTCGTACCCCCCCCCCAAAAAAAAACTGCAACATCAACAAGTTTTCCTCAAAAAGCTTTGAAATGGAATTGCCTCACTCTCCTAATCAAAATAAAAACTGAAGCATACACAACATTTCTTATCAGAAAAAAACAGTCAAAGCAGCAGAATACACTATTCAAGCACTATAGCAAAAGACACAAGGAAAATAAATCCCAAGAAGGTTTCTTATCGGAGTTAAGCAGCTAAAAATCCTGAGAAAGAAGCAGTCTTCTCAAAAATCCTGCTCTAACTGTGGCACTAGAAAACTGAAAGGGTCCTCTCAGTTTGTCAGAAAGGCAGCTCCTTTACTCAGTGTCAGTAAGGCAATCATAGCCGGCCTTAGGCATAGGCCAACTAGGCAGCCGCCTAGGGCGCCGCTGTAGCAGGGGCACTTTTCCAGTATTTTTTTGGTGTAGGTAGACCAGGATGGGGGCACCAGGTGGTGTGGCGGGGGTGCCATGGATCCCTTTTGCCTAGGGCACCAGTTGATCTAAGGCCGCTCCTGAAGGCAATATGTTTGTTTATCTAAATAATGGCAAAAATAAAGAAACTAATAGTATCAAAGTTTTGTTAAAACTTAAAATTACTACACAGCCTGGAATCAAGTAGCCACAGACAAAAAAAAATCTTCATGCTTTAGTGAAGGTTTTCCACCAAAGACTTGGAACTTGTCTTGCATTTTATCTCTCAATTTCCAAGTTTGATCACTTCTTACCATTCAAAACAGGTTTCTCCAGAATAAACGATTTATCAGAAATTAGGATATAAAGAAAATGAAACCAAATTCTTCACAATAAGACTTACTTTAGAAAATACATTAAATGGTCTGGTCAGTGGAGTGGGATGCTATGCAAAATCAAGAGTTTCAATAGTCTGTACTACAACTTTAAGTATCTGAAAAGTGGAACTTTTACACTAAAAATACAATTGTTAGAGGAATGCGGATTTACCAACATGGGAATGAATACCAGCTTACAATATAATTTGGAAGCGGGTGAGAAAAAGCTGCAGATAATAACTACAGGCTAATCCTATAAAACATATGCCACAGTTAAGAATGCAAACAGAGTAACAAATGTGTGACAAAAAATAAATAAATAACTATACTGGGACTATAAAGAGAAAAGATCAAGTGGCAATCCTAAACTGAAAGTAACACTACAACTAATGTACACCGATGTACTCACGGGGCAACAACCCACTGGAACTCACCTACACGCAGAAAGACCACAACACTGAACATAGACAGCAACGTGGGGATCACCACACCAAAAAAAGTTGATAACTTCTTGGGCTGGGTACGCCTGCTGTGCGTTGGCACAGTGGCGGCAGCGGTTCCTGTTACCCCATCGTCTGGAACGTTGTCACCCACCACTGGAGGTGACTGGTGATCCTCCGAGACGCTGAACAAGCGGTAATGCAGCAATGGAGTCTTTTCGGTCATAGCTGGACAGAACAGCTCAGTACCAAGCAACGTAACGAGGCGATAGTTAATT
Organism: Protopterus annectens; assembly: GCF_019279795.1. Taxonomy (NCBI): domain Eukaryota; kingdom Metazoa; phylum Chordata; order Ceratodontiformes; family Protopteridae; genus Protopterus; species Protopterus annectens. The sequence goes on along the minus strand of NC_056734.1, from coordinate 960,175,302 downwards.
CATAACTTCTACGTTAGAACTTTCAGCAGGTCCCCTTGTAAACTTCCCAGTTACATGATCCCAGCCCATAAGTGGATCATCTGATAGAGCTCACGTGACAGCATTCCTATCTGCCCTGAGCGCGAGGGTGCTGTCCTTAACTGCCGCGCTGGTATCAAATCATTCTGCAATTTAATTCCACTTTTACTTCACTTTCATTTAACATTTACTCATTGTTTAGTAAGTTTGTGATAAATTTCTGAGGGCAAAAGGAGAAGCGCGCTGTTTAGGAAACAGTAAGCGTCTCAATTAAATTTGAGGTTACTGTGATTTATTTTGCAACTAACAGCAGAATCGAAACTTGTAAATCCAGTCGCACAGTTCCTCATTTTTAGTAGTTGAAAGTAAGTCTCCGTTTGTCTTTTTAAAGCAAGTTAATAAAATAGGTTGGGCCGCTTGACTGATACTGCGATACTACGATACTACAAGTGCACGTTTATTTATTTTATTTGTCTCTCACCCAAATAAGAAAACTTATGCAATAAAGTACTCTTCTTAATGGCATCACCACCACCGCTAGACTGCAGACAGCTCGATAGAATACTAAGTATTAAAACAACAATAAATAATGTTCCCTTAGTTATACTACTGAGAAAAGTTACGTGGTACCAATCTGTTTTAACCAAAATGTTTAACCGTACTTGTAAAATATAGAGTTTCTAATGTTAGCAGTGTTTGCCTCCCCAGAACAATAATAATCAACAACTTTGAAAAAACATCCCATCCTTTCTCTTCCAAATTGCACGTCGGACTCACCATGAAAAGCTGACCTCTGGAAAATTGAGGAGTCATACTACGGTATTGGGTCGCTTCATAACAACAGAAATAGAACCGAATGAAAACTCAGCATTAGCTGTAATTTTATTTGGCAGTTCAACCAATTTGCTTCTAACTTGTACTAGTTTACAGAATAATGTTGCTGTTAGAATCTCAAGGAAACACTGATAACACCCAACTGACTAGTTCCTGACTGCACCCGTCAAGCTCTGAGCATTAAAAACATAGCAATAGAAAACTTTAATATACTACACTATGTATATTTAGGGGTTAAGATGGCTTTATATAGGTATAATTTATTTATTTAATATAGACATTATGAAGAACATCAGTAAATCTAGACTAGGAGCAATAAGACTAAATTTCTGGGCCAAAATCATAGCCGATAAGAGGAATGCCTGTGTAGGATAAATGCATAGGCTAAGTGAGAAAGAAAACCTGTAGCTTTGGAAATCATTACAGATCTATGTCATGCATACCTACACTTTAAGCAGGTATGCATGACATACCTGCATAGAGTGCAGGTTGCATGACATATAACTGCACGCTACGCAGCATTCACACAATTGTGTTAGTATGAAAAAAATAAATAAATAAAACTGAATGTCACTCAGTAAAGCTAACATTCAGTTCCTAGCTATTATTCTGTGCAGGGATTTTCTAATCAAATTTCATTGTGGTATAGACAGCATCTAAATGCTTATGCCATCTGATTGGCTAATGCAGAACAGTGCTGGAACAGATAAATATGGCTTTCAAATGTTTAAACATTAAAAATCATAGTGTTGGCCTTTAAAAATCATTGCCGAGGGGCAGAAAGTGGAGTACTTTGATGTTTTGCATAATAGCATGTTTTAGGAATTAGACCTCATATAATTAATGTGGCTAAAATTTTGTATAACCTTAGTTAATAGATTCCCAGATATTCCAATGCTTTTGAGTTTTATGACCATTCAGGCCTTGCCAGTACTCTCCTTCATGTTGCATTTACTTTCTGCAAAAGGGCCATACCACTCAATCCTGCAGTAAATTTGTTGCTACCTATCCAGTCATCTAGATTAGTTTTAAATGGAGATAGTGAGTCGCACTGCTTAACATGCAGAGAAGTTCATTCTACAGGTTTGGGAGGCACTGGCTTATAAATCTGGCCTTCCACCATGTTTTATTTATTTGCTGGTGAAGATTTAGGTCTCTTTCTTGTACTGGTATAGATATTGGACTTGTGGAGATACAGGAAGTTCAGAACAATCGGGTCTCTAATAGAAGAATAAGCATGATAGAAGTCTCCTCTCAAATGTCTTTATGATACTGAATAAAGGGATAGAGCTTTCAGACTTATCTGGCAGCTCATGGAATTAGGCCTGTGATCTTTTTGATTAGGAAACTTTCCGGTTTTTCTAATTGTTTGGTATGTTTAGTGAGATACATCCTCAACTGAGCATTGTACTCTACAATTGGTATGATCAGTGCTGAGTGTAAGGGAGTGTTTACCTCTTTAGACCTTGATGATGTTCCTTTGACAATTAGCTTGGCTAAATACAAGGATTTCCTGACAGCTGTTGGCACATGATGGTCAAAACAGGAAGTGCTATCAAATCAAGTATCTAGGTCCCTGACTGCATTTCTTTTTGTAGAGGTATGTTGTCTATGGGTTCACTTGAGAATCCTGAAATACTGAAATCCCGAATTTCGGTATTTTGAAATTCTATGCCCGAAAGCTTTAAATTGCGAAACACCAGAAGTGTGAAATTTAAAATCCCGAAGTTCGGAGCCTCTGGTGTTGTGGTGTGTGAATGGATAGGTGTAAGTTCAGGTAAGTATGTATGATTGTATAGGTTATGGGCTTTAGTGTATGTTAGTGTGTGTTTTGGCTGTGATGTGTGTGTGCAAGGGGCTGTGAAATGTGTGGTTGTCCATTACCTTTGTGTGTGTGATTATGCAATCTCGGAGTTAGTATATAGTAAGGGGGTATGGGTGGCACAGTGTAGTGTACGATTGTATGTTTGATTGTGGGGGGACATTATGTGTATGTGTGTGGTGTATTTGTAGTGTAGGTTCACAATTTTAAATTTCGTGGTTATGGGGTTTCGGGATTTAAAGTTTTCAGGCATAGAATTTCGAAAAACTGGAATTTGGGATTTCAGTTTTTTGAGATTCTCATGTGAATCTGTTGTCTATATATTATAATGAAGGGAGGAGTTGTCTAACAAAAGTGATGATACTACACTTATTAGCATTTAGTTTGAGAGCATATTTAGTCCACCAAAAGTTTACCAGGGAGAGTTAATTCCAAAGTGTTTGGATGCCATGGGATGAATGAACAGCAACCCCAAGTTTACAGTCATCTGCAAACTTTGTTATCCAGAGGTCTTTGATCTGGGCTTGGAAATCTGAGAAGTAAATACCAAAATGAGAGATTCCAGCACTGAGCCCTGAGGGACAATGCTGGTCATTTTGATACTTTCTGTTGATGCAACTACAGCTTGCACTGTGTGGCTTCTATCTTTCAGACAATTTGATATCCATTGTCACATTGCCAGCCCAGCTATCTGGAATTTTGTAAATAATTCTATGTCATTTGTGAATATTGATATGATTTATACAGAACTGTATGCCATGTACTGAACTTCAAGAATGTAACCACAGCATACCCTGCTGGAACACAGAAGATTAACCTGAAAAACTTAAGAAGTTGAGATTAAGTTACTTTATAGCTGGGCCATAAACAAAAGATGCTATTTCTCAGTTTCAGTTCAGTAGCAGACACAATGTCTAGAGCTATAAGTTTTTGTATTGTCTTGAAAGAGAAATCATTTCTAGGTTTAAAATGTAAAGTGTTTTATTGTTTTACAACTTCCAAGATCTGCAAACATCTGAGAGATATGTATTTTTCACACAGAGATGTTAAATTCTGTTAGTTTCTGTTTTGGCCTGGGAACTGAAGTCAGGAGATAGGAGTGATGTCATCCAAGTTAACACAGCAGTGATGTTTGATATTAATTTGGGAACTCTCTCAGAGAGACACTGTGCATTGCATTTTGTATTTTGTAGTGGACCTAGCAAGAACATTCACTCATCATCACCATCTGCACTTGCCTTGCTATAAGTAAGATTTAGGGATAGTATCACTTAGATATAGCTAGGAATGTAGTAAACACTAGATGTTTTCTGTATTTATTTGAGACTGTCCTGCATTGTTGTTTTAAAATATTTCTTGTGATTTTGAACTCTGAAGTTACTGTGTTGATTGACTGAGTATTGTCTTGTTCTATTATTATTAATTATTAAATGTATTTAAATCTATCTTTGTGCCTGATATTTGTGAGACATATTTAAGCTCTTAGTACTTGCATTTGGTGACACTGTACAGGTCACTCCTAAATAGTCTCGCAAGTCTTGGTCAGACTACCATTTGGATAATAGTAACATTACACAGTAGGATTGGGCACCCTTTGTAAGGGCCTTATAGTAGCTGATAAGTAGGGGTTGGTGGCAGTGGAAAATACCTTATAATCTGGGCAGAAGGGGGCATAGCTAGTAAACCTGTGCCAGCCTTCCACAGGTGTGTGTGTGTGTTTGTATATAAATCAATTCTCTAAGTTTGTGTGTGTGTCAGCTACTTGGGCAGGGACACAAAGCACTGGTTGGACAGAGAGAGTGCTGGAGGTCTTGGCTTGGCCCCTCAACTGAGATCTTAACCCTATAGTTGTGCCAGTGGGGAGTCTTATTGGGGATCTGGAGAAAGAGGGAGAAACCAGCCCCAGACTGACTGTGATCTCTGTGCGCTCTTAAGGTAAATTGTACTTGTCATCCTCTCAATGTGTACATCCCCTAGCTGTTGCCAGTGGTGAGGACTGAGACTTCTTGATTACTGGGTCAGTGCAAGGGTGTCACATATTAATTGCTGAACAGTGGTGGGATATCCACATCACATATTAATTAATTGCTAGTGGTGAGATAGCCACATCACATATTAATTGGCTTGTAGTGGTGTGGATATTGAATTTTTGTAGCCTGTGTACAGCGGTCACTGAAGGTGTTTCTACTCTTAATCAGCCACACAGTGAACATTCAGAGTTTCACATCACAATTGTTTTATTTTTTGTTAGCTTAATTAGTCAGAGAGAGCAGGCAATCATGTCATCAGAGGAGTATGGCAAGCTGACAAAGAGCCAGTTGACTGAGATGTGCCAGGTTAAAGGACTGGTGCATGCCAACCTGACTAAGGCAGAAATTATTGTAGCTTTGGGTACAGCTGCATTGTAGACCAGCAATCAGGAGGTGAACCAGGCTGGCCTTAGAGATGTACAAGTCTCAGCAAATGGACAACTCATCCTTTCCACAGAGGACTTACAAATCTCTCTGGAGTTAAAAAGACTTGAGGTCTACACAAAGTGGTTGGAAATAGAAGCAGCAGAGAGACTGAGATGTCTAGAGGCTGAGGAACATGAGAAACTGTGATGTCTAGAAGCGGAGGAGAAGGAGAGGCAGAGGCAACATGAAAAGGCGATGCTGACTCTTTGCCAAAGTCATGGAGGTAATGGGGAAGGGAGTAAATGAACCACAGAAGCAACAAAGGTCAGTAAATTGTTTCCACAATTTACAGAAGGGGATAATTTTGATAGTTATATTCATATGTCTGAAATGGTATGTAAACAGTATAATGTTGACCAAGGGCTCTGGGTACAGTTCCTGATCCCCTTACTCCATGGGAAAGCTGTAACTGTAATTTCTAAACTGTCTGATACTGATTGTTTAAATTATAATGTTGTAAAAGACTTTTAGAATGTTTTAAGTTAACACCTGAAGTTTATAGGAAAAAGTTTTGTGAGCACAGACGCAAGGCAGATGAAAGTGTGTGTGAGTATGTTGCTGAACTAAGCACTTATTTTCATAGGTGGGGGAATGGTTGTCAGGTCACCACTTTTGAAGGGCTGGCAGACCTTTTGGTAAGGGAACAAGCCCTTAGCACTTTGCCTGAGGACATGTGAATTTGGTTAGCTGATAGACAATGCAGTACTGCAAATGAGTTGGGGAAGAAGGGAGACCTATACCTAGCAAGCAGGGGATCACTGCACAGGCAAGGGACACCCAGTGCTTCTCATGGGTCTAAGGGAACCCATGGTGGGCATCCCAGACTCCACCAACAGAGTCTGCAGCAGGGGAAGTGAATAGTCCAGGTACACGTCCAGGACCAAGAGTTAAACATTTTAAATGCAACTAGTGGGGCCATGTAGCATATAGATGTCCATGGAGGTAAAGTGCGGAACAAAACTTGGGAGAGCCAGTAAGTGGGAATGGCAGAATGCCAGCAGTAAGTTGTCTCGAGACAACAAGGGTACCAAACTACAACAAGAGGTTATATCCTATCTTAGTGGATGGGAAAGAGGCCACTGCTAAGAGAGACACAGCCTCTGACCTAACCATTGTGAACCCTGCAATGGTTACAGAGGAGCACTTCTTGCATGGACAGTCTACTCCAGTCAGAGCTTGGAGGGAGCCCATTCCAAATACTTTTGGCTAGGGTTCACATTGACTGGGAGGGTGGAAAAGGAAGCCAGCAAGTAGGTGTGTTTGAGGATATCCCTGAAGATGTCCTGATAGGGAATGATTTTGATAATGCAGTACTGTGTGTGCATGCAGTTGCATGCAGTCAGGCTTGGAGATAAACATGTGGGTCTGGTAGCTTGGGGGAGATCCAGACAGACCGCACACTTGAAGCCAGGACTGGCGAGATGGTTACTTCAGGGAGGGAGCTACCCTGTAGCACTGAGATTGAAAGTGAGCCACTGCTGCTTGTGGGTACTGATGTTCCCTTGGACAGAGTGACTGCAAGGGCAGAGGTGAGTAGTAGTACCTGGGTTAACAGTGAGGCACCACTGTCAGAAAATACCAGACTTCTTGTGGAAGGGGAGCTGGGAAGGGTTACAAAGAGAGAGTTGAGACAGGCTCAGCTCTCAGACCCAACATTACAAGGCCTAAGGGAGGTAGATAGTGAGGCACCTGATTCTCAAGGAAAAGGGGAATCTGTATACTGGGACAAAGGGTTATTATATAGAGAGTAGACCCCTGAGGGAGGGCTAGAGGGTGATAGAATACAGTAGCTGGTAGTGCCCAGAGCCTACCATCTGGCACTTCTAGACATAGCCCATGATATTCCCTTTGCAGGTCATATGGACATAAAATATACAAAAAGACATATTATGCAGAACTTTTATTGGCCTGGGATTTCCAGAGATGTAACAGGGTATTGCAGGTCCTGTGAGCAGTGCCAAAAGGTAGGCAAGGCAGGAGACAAGGTAAAAGCTCCTTTGATGCCTTTGCCTGTGATTGAGGAGTCATTTCAGAGGGTACCTATGGATATTGTGGGGCCTCTGAATAGCCCAAGTTCCACAGGGGAAAAGTACATCCCAGTGGTAGTTGATTTTGCTACAAGATACCCTGAGGCGGTGGCTCTGTTCTCCGTTGTCCTCCACAGAAAAGGTGGCAAATGCTTTATTAGAGATTTTCAGCAGGCTAGGTTTCCCAAAGGAAATACTGACCACAGAAGTGCCAATTTCATGTCAGACCTTCTGGCTTGTCTGTGGAAGCACTGTCAGGTGAAGCACCTAAAGACTACCCCCCCTACCATCCTCAGACTAATGGTCTTATTGAGAGGTTAAACTCTATGCTCAAGTCCATGCTATGGGTATTTACAGAGCCGTATAAGAGGGAGTGGGACAAATATTTGCCCCATCTGTTTGCTTACAGAGAGGTGCCCCAGAAATCCACATTTTTTTTTACCATTTGAGTTGTTGTATGGGCGTAGGGTGAAGGGATCTCTAGATTTGATTTGAGATGAGTGGGAGGGTGAGTGTGAATCTCACAAGGAGTCTGTTGTGGCATATGTCCTAAACCTCAGGACAAGGCTCAGGGAACTCATGGGCTTGGCCCAGGAGAACATGGCAGAAGCCCAATAGCAGAAAAAGGTCTGGTATGACAGTACTGCTCGAGCTAGAGAGTATGCTGTAGGGCAGCAGGCAATGGTTTTCATTCCTTTCAGACACAACAAGCTGCAGGCAGCTTGGGCGGGATCCTGCAAGGTGATAATGAAGGTCAGTAATGTTAACTACACGGTAGAACTGCTAGGCAGGAGGCAGAGGTACAAGTTGTACAATGTTAACATGATGAAACCATGCCATGATAGGGTGGCCCTTGTGCTGAGAATTTGCAGTGGATGGCAGGAGGAGTCCGAGGGGGATCTGGTGACTGATCTCCTCAGTGAGGCTTGAAATGACACCTCAGTGGAAGGAGTAGCAGTATCTCAGCAGCTATCCCCTACGCAGGTTCGAGAAATCCGAGCAGTGTTACAGGAGTTTGGGGGCATGTTCACTGGGAAACCAGGGTGCACCCACCTCGCGCAGCACCATGTGGATACAGGACCCAAAAGACCTATTAAGCAGGCCCCTTATAGGATGCCTGAGAGAGAGTCAAAATGGACTCTGAGGGAGGAGATACAGGAAATGTTGGAACAAGGGGTAATTCAGAAGTCCATCTGTCCCTGGGCCTCCCCAGTGGTGCTGTTACCAAAGAAGAATGGCAGCACCAGGTTCTGTGTCAACTACAGGAAATTAAATAGTCACACAGTCTAATGCATACCCCATGCCTAGGACATATGAAGCCCTAGAACAGCTGGGTGGTGCCAAGTATCTTACCACTATTGATCTTACCAAGGGTTACAGGCAGGTGCCCTTGACTCCCAGTTTTAGAGAGAGAGGTCAGCCTTTGTGACTCCTTTTGGCTTGTATTAGTTCATGAAGATGTCTTTTGGGATGCAAAATGCCCCATCAACTTTCCAGATGTTGGTAGATCTTATCCTAGCAGGAGCAGGAGATTTTGCCCTTGCTTACCTAGATGATATTGCCATCTACAGCCAGTCTTGGCAAGAGTACCTTCAGCATGTCAGGGAGGTGCTGGGCAGACTACAGAGGGCAGGGTTGACCATTAAGCCCAGCAAATGTCAGGTGGGTGTGGCAGAGGTCTCCTCCCTGGGACATAGAGTAGGGAATGGTAAGATCACACCAGAACTTGCAAAAGTGGAAGCCATTCAGGCATGGCCTGCACCTGTTACCAAAAAGCAGGTGAGGGCATTCTTAGGGACAGCAGTGAAAGTTTGTCCCCAATTATAGTACCATAGCTGCTCCACTCACAGACCTGACAAGGAAAAACAGGCCAGATATGGTATTGTGGGCCCCCGCATATGAGAAGGCATTCCAGAAGATTAAAGGAGCTTTTGAAGGACCCCCTGTGTTAGCCAGTCCAAATTCCAGCAAATAATTTTTTGTGCAGGCAGATGCTTCAAACCAAGGGGTGGGGGCTGTACTCTGCCAGCTTTTCACACAAAAATCCTGGGAACATATACCAAGCAGAAACTTGCTATACCAAATAATTCTTTGAAAAAATGTTCTCCTCAAGCAAGTCTTGTAGGATAAAACACAGCTTTATTACGAAAATGCAGTAGGTAAGCGCTTTCATGGGACTACCTCCCACTTCATCAGACCATTACAATAAAAGTACTATCCACTTATTTATAAGGCAAGTTAAATTGGTAATACCAATTATAGCAATAACCCATGCCTGGGTGTGGGTAATGCTGGATTTACCCACGGTTGGCGTGGTTTGGTCCCGAGGCGAGCCGAGGGACAAAGCCAACCGTGGGTAAATCCAGCATTACCCATACCAGAAGTGGTATTGCTATTATAATGACATTATTTAAGAAAAGAAATAATTACTTTTCTTAAATAATGGCATTGTATAACTCTTTACTGCCCTTCCACAGCTGTCTGGTATTCTGCGGCAGTTCTGATGTACTTGCGCATACCTCGCGTACATCAGAGCTGTGGGCAAAGCAACGGAGAACGCAAGATCTCCGTTGCTTTTACTGTTCGCTATGTTAAATGGGTTTAACATAGCGAGACAGCTTTAAAATAAGCAACGGAGATCTCCGTTGCTTATTGTAAAGCTGTCTCGCTATGTTAAACCCATTTAACATAGCGAAACAGTAAAAAGCAATGGAGATCTTGCGATCTCCGTTGCTTTTTTTTTAAAAACTGTCTCGCTATGTTAAATGGGTTTAACATAGCGAGACAGCTTTAAAATAAGCAACGGATATCTCCATTGCTTTTTTTAAACCTGTGTCGCTATGTTAAACTCTTTTAACATAGCGAGACAGTGTTTTATACTAACGGAAAAAGTCCAAGCGAACGGACCTTTTTCCGTTAGTATATTGAGGGATTTACAATGGGCACGCTGGTTGGGCTGGCCAATCAGCATGCATGTTTTAGGGGAGGAATTGTATAATAAGTAATAATTACCCATTCATTTTAAAAAGATATTCAACTCTACTTAAATCACTTGCATTATTTCTATTCAAACATTACTGATATAAAAAGCACATATACAAATATATAAAAAATATATGCATAAAAAATAGTAAAATAAATCCTTTAACTATTTCCAATATTATACTTCAATTTTCATCCTAAATGTACACCATTCTATTGTAAACTTCATAACTTTCATTTTAACATACATTTTTAATGCTGCTGCTAACATAATTCCTATTCATACTAGGTCTCATTAACGTAGAGACCTGTTCTTTAGTATAGGCTTTAATGGTATCCTGTCATTTAGTCCCTTACCTCTGTTACCTCTTAACCTAACTATCCACCTTACTTCTGAAGTTTCTGTTTTGTTGATTATATCTCCCCCTCTATCATTTTCACTAACCACTTCAATGGCCATAAATCTGAAATTATGTGTAGAACCCATTTTCAACACATGTTTAGCCAAAGTATTAGTTTTATCTAAATTCCTGATGCTTAGTAAATGTTCTCTTATCCTTGTTTTAAATTCCCTATTCGTCTTACCTATATAGTAGGATGAACACACATTACAGATAGCTAAATATACTATATTTTGAGTACTACAAGTGGCCGTAACTTTAAATGTAAACTCTATTCCTGTATCATGATGTTCAAATTTATTACTATGATCTATCCATTTACATTGGTTACACTTACAACATGGAATTGTTCCTGCATGTTCTTCTTTTTCTTTTACTTTCTTCTCTGTACTAGCATAACAAAGATGTCTTTTTGGTGACTTCTTATTTCTATAGCAAAATACTGGTTCTTCTCCAACTAACTCTCTTATATGCAGGTCACTTGTAATTACAGGCCAGTGTTTCCTCACAATATCTTTTATAATCCTAACATCAGATGTGTAGTCCGTGGCTATTTTAACTTTATCTGAGTGGGATATTTCTATATTTTTCACCATCTGACTCTCTTCTTGTGAGAAATAGGGTTTGCCCTTTGTGGGCCTCAAAGTCTTAACTTCTGTCATTACTTCTTGTATTTCATTGTCATTATAACCTCTTTTTGAGAATTTCCCACTCAAATCTTCTTTCTCATTTTCAAATATTGTTTCTTCATCTGTTAATCTTGAAATTCTTAATGTTTGCCCCTTCATAACATTTTTAAAAATATGTTGGGGGTGCATACTTCCTCTATGTATGTATGTATTCTTGTAGCACTCCTTTCTATATACTTAGGTTGAAAATGGGTCCTGCACATAATTTCAGATTTATGGCCATTGAAGTGGTTAGTGAAAATGATAGAGGGGGAGATATAATCAACAAAACAGAAACTTCAGAAGTAAGGTGGATAGTTAGGTTAAGAGGTAACAGAGGTAAAGGACTAAATGACAGGATACCATTAAAGCCTATACTAAAGAACAGGTCTCTACGTTAATGAGACCTAGTATTAATAGGAATTATGTTAGCAGCAGCATTAAATATGTATGTTAAAATGAAAGTTATGAAGTTTACAATAGAATGGTGTACATTTAGGATGAAAATTGAAGTATAATATTGGAAATAATCTTGAACAAAGGTAAACCACAGCATTAGCAGGAACCAATCACCAAATGAAAAAATCCAAAGGTATATGATGTAAAAACTTCAGCTTTAATCCAAAATAGACAGGAAAACAGACAGGATAAGCGCTTTCGATATGTAGCTTCTTCAGATCCAACACATACTCAATAAAATTCTCTGTAATATATACTTCTCTGAGTGCACTAATTAAGTACTTAATCAATCTATTAATTATAGCTTTTAAAGAGACAATGCATAAAATCATCAAATATGTATATATATACTAATTCAAGCACTTGTGAACACATAAAAACATTGCTTAAAGCATGCTTAATAAAATGTGCTAAATAAAAATACACAGTATGAACATATAAAAACACATATTATTTAATATTTCTCCTTTGTCTCAATTTTGGTTTAATTGAAGCTCTTTCATTCAGCCCATGGTCTTTATCAGCTTTCAACAGAATAATCCATTCTGTTTCTTTTGCTTCAGTATAGGTTTTTATATCACCTCCCATTGGATTAGGGACTATTACTTCCAATACTTTGAATAAAAATGTGTGCTCAGAATCATGAGTTATAAAGTGCTTAGCCAGTGCATTATGTAGAGTGCCCTTTTTCATATGATACACATGCTCCCTCATTCGATCTCTCAGTGGGCAATTGGTTTTGCCTACGTAGAATGAGGAACATGATTGACAGATAGCTAAATATACGACATGTGATGTCATACAGTCAGCTTGGGCATATATATTAAATGTTGTTTGCAAATCAGGATGAAAGAAATGCATTGTACTGTCAATAAGTGAACAAAAATTACAGTTGCCACATGGCTTAGTGTAACCTTCATGTTTATCTTTACAGCTAGACGTAGGATAGCAAAGCCTTCTTTTTAAATTATTCTTATTTCTATATAGAAATTTAGGTTCATCCCCAACAATCTGCTTGAGATCATTATCTACATGTAGAATGTCCCAGTATTTACCAATCACTTCCCTAAGCTCTGAATAATCAGAAGAATAATATGTAGAGAATTTAACATGTTCTTTATGCTTCATACTTCTATCAAAATTATCATTAAAATTTCTAGGCCCAAAATAAGGTTCTACCTTTGAGGAACATAATTGGTATACATCATTTAGTTCTAGATTAATTTCAGTAGTATTATATCCTCTGTCAGTTAATCTACCTTTAAGGCCCATTAATTCACTTTCAAAGCCTTCATCTAACGGGTTCAGCCTAGAGGCTCTAATAGCTTGGCCTCTCATAATATTTTTAAAAACATAATGCGGATGCATACTAGATCTATAAAGAAGGGTATTTGTATAGCATGACTTCCGATGTACCCCAGTATTAATGAGATTGTTATCTAGCCTCTCAATGTATAAATCTAAAAATTCAATTTTATACAATGAATAGTGTATAGTAAATTCAAGATATGATGTAAGACCATTCATAATAGTATACATAGATTGAAGTTCATCCAAAGAGCCTTTCCATAGTAAAAACAAATCGTTGACAAAACGTCGATAGAATATCACATGTTGTTTAAACATATCATTACAGAATAGGACATGTTCTTCCCAATATGCAAGAAACATGTTTGCGTAGCTATTGGCACAAGGTGTGCCCATAGCTATGCCCTCTCTTTGCTTGTAGATGTTGTTCATAAACATAAAGAAGTTATTCTCCAGTACTAGCTCTAAAAAATGCACAATCAAGTCAATGGATACAGCAGAATAGTCACTGTGTTGCTTCAAATATTCTGTAATATAACTTAATCCCAGTTCATTGGGAATTACAGTAAAAAGAGATTTTACATCAAAAGTGACGAAAATGTACTCCATTGTAATTGTAATGTCCTTTATACATTCATAAAAATCAATTAAAAATTGTTTAGAGTCTCTCAATACCATCATATTAGTATTCAATACAGACCTGAGATGTTTTTCAACATAAACAGAAAGATGTTCTGTTACCCAATTCCGACCTGAGACTATGGGTCTCATAGGAGGGATGAGTGGGTCTTTATGTATTTTGGGTTGTCCATATATGACTGGTATGACTGGAGATGAAATAATAAGATAACCAAATAGGTCTTTATTTATTAAATTACTCTTAAAGATGTCATTAATTGTCTCATGCACATATTTAATAGTATGTAGTACATTCTGCATAGAAGCGGATATGTAAAAGTCATCATTTAACATATTTTCCATTTTCTCTATGTAATCAGACATGTTCATAACAACAATTTTACCCCCTTTATCCGCAGGTCTTACTATAATATCAGGGTTATTCTGTAGTTTCCTGAGACTTAATCTTTCTTTAAATGTTAAATTGTCTCTTTTTCTAGCTGTTTTTTTACTACTGTGATAAATGTGTAACTCTTCTTCAGTAAGTTTCATATAGGCCTCCACTAAAGGATGATTTGATGGTATAAATTCACTTAAATTCTTGAATTTATGCATTTCCTTATTATTTAAGTTACTATTACAGTCTTTATGTATTAATTTAAGCATAATATTTCTACAAAATAATTTAAGATCTAAAATAGTGTCAACTAATTGACTTTGACATCTACGAATGAAGTTCAGTCCTTTACTAAGTAATGTCATGTCATCATGTGTCAGTATAATATTAGACAAATTGTGGATTAGCGTTTGTTTGTCCACATCTTTTTGAGTGTCTTCTGAGGTACATATTCCTCTGATAACTTCATCTTCGGTCTCCCCCTGCTCATGGAACGTGATCTGTATGGGCCCTTCTCTGTTCTCACTGGCAGGGGAAAAGACAACTGGAGTGGTTCATCAGGGACTAGCCATTTAGAATTTATAGTTGTTTTAGGTCTAACTACGACATCACTATTATGCTTAGATTGAACTGATTTATTCTTAACAATCTGCACATCTGGGTATAAGTTAGTATCCACAGTTTCACCAGAATGTACAAGATGTATAACATCAACTGAATCTTTACTATGGCCAGTATTAGCAGCATTCACAACATTCTTGGATATATTGCTATGTATCAAATTATTATCAGTATGAGTTACATTAGAATCAATACTAGCTGCGTCTAAATCATGCTCACAAATTTCATCAGCTCTATTAATATTAACCACACAATTTTTACTTGCAGTGTTAGTAGGCAAGTTAACTCTATTTTGTAAGTTCTTATGAGTAGGTGCAACCTGTTTTTGAGCATTTAAATGCAAGGGATTATTATTATGTTCCATTAATGTATTATGAGAGGCCAAGCTATTAGAGCCTCTAGGCTGAACCCGTTAGATGAAGGCTTTGAAAGTGAATTAATGGGCCTTAAAGGTAGATTAACTGACAGAGGATATAATACTACTGAAATTAATCTAGAACTAAATGATGTATACCAATTACGTTCCTCAAAGGCAGAACCTTATTTTGGGCCTAGAAATTTTAATGATAATTTTGATAGAAGTATGAAGCATAAAGAACATGTTAAATTCTCTACATATTATTCTTCTGATTATTCAGAGCTTAGGGAAGTGATTGGTAAATACTGGGACATTCTACATGTAGATAATGATCTCAAGCAGATTGTTGGGGATGAACCTAAATTTCTATATAGAAATAAGAATAATTTAAAAAGAAGGCTTTGCTATCCTACGTCTAGCTGTAAAGATAAACATGAAGATTACACTAAGCCATGTGGCAACTGTAATTTTTGTTCACTTATTGACAGTACAATGCATTTCTTTCATCCTGATTTGCAAACAACATTTAATATATATGCCCAAGCTGACTGTATGACATCACATGTCGTATATTTAGCTATCTGTCAATCATGTTCCTCATTCTACGTAGGCAAAACCAATCGCCCACTGAGAGATCGAATGAGGGAGCATGTGTATCATATGAAAAAGGGCACTCTACATAATGCACTGGCTAAGCACTTTATAACTCATGATTCTGAGCACACATTTTTATTCAAAGTATTGGAAGTAATAGTCCCTAATCCAAGGGGAGGTGATATAAAAACCTATACTGTAGCATAAGAAACAGAATGGATTATTCTGTTGAAAGCTGATAAACACCATGGGCTGAATAAAAGAGCTTCAATTAAACCAAAATTGAGACAAAGGAGAAATATTAAATAATATGTGTTTTTATATGTTCATACTGTGTATTTTTATTTAGCACATTTTATTAAGCATGCTTTAAGCAATGTTTTTATGTGTTCACAAGTGCTTGAATTAGTATATATATATATATTTGATGATTTTATGCATTGTCTCTTTAAAAGCTATAATTAATAGATTGCTTAAGTACTTAATTAGTGCACTCAGAGAAGTATATATTACAGAGAATTTTATTGAGTATGTGTTGGATCTGAAGAAGCTACATAGCGAAAGCGCTTATCCTGTCTGTTTTCCTGTCTATTTTGGATTAAAGCTGGAGTTTTTACATCATATACCTTTGGATTTTTTCATTTGGTGATTGGTTCCTGCTAACGCTGTGGTTTACCTTTGTTCAAGATTATTTTCAGCATCTTTCTGAACCTACGCGCTAACCTGCCACAGTTGTGGACATTGTATCATAATATTGGAAATAGTTAAAGGATTTATTTTACTATTTTTTATGCATATATTTTTTATATTTTTTATATATTTGTATTTGTGCTTTTTATATGAGTAAATTTTGAATAGAAATAATGCAAGTGATTTAAGTAGAGCTGAATATCTTTTTAAAATGAATGGGTAATTATTACTTAATTGGTATTACCAATTTAACTTGCCTTATAAATAAGTGGATAGTACTTTTATTGTAATGGTCTGATGAAGTGGGAGGTAGTCCCATGAAAGCGCTTACCTAATGCATTTTCATAATAAAGCTGTGTTTTATCCTACAAGACTTGCTTGAGGAGAACATTTTTTCAAATAATTATTTGGTGTAGCAAGTTTCTGCTTAGTATATGTTCCCAGGATTTTTGTGTGCATTTGACTGTTTGAGGCCTATTTTCTGGGTTAACATCTTTCCAGTTTGTTTCTTGGTTCTTGTGAGTGGATTTATACTCTGTCAGCTTTCCTCAGAGGGAGAAGAGCATCCAGTGGTATATCTCAGTTGTAGGCTCCATCCCAGGCAGAAATGCTATGCAGCTGTAGAAAAGGAATCCCTAGCCATAGTGTGGGCACTGCAAAAACTTCAGCCTTATCTGCATGGAAGGAAATTCACTGTAGTTACAGACCACAATCCCTTAACATGGCCACCAGCAAAATGCCAAGTTACTAAGGTGGAGCCTAGGATTGCAAGCATAGGATATGACAGTGCAGCACCACAGTGGGGTTAGCAATGCCAACGCAGATGGACTCTCAAGACAGGGAATGGTGCAAAGTATTCCCAAATAGGCTCAACTCTCTCAAGCAACATTTCTCAAGGGTCACTTGAAAATGTAGCTTGAATTTTCGGGGGGGGGGGTGTCATGCTGCCAGCCCAGCTATCTGGAATTTTGTAAATTCTATGTCATTTGTGAATATTGATATGATTTATTCAGAATTGTATGTTATGTGCTGAGTTTCAAGAATGTAACCACAGCATACCCTGCTGGAACATAGAAGATTAACCTGCAAAACTTAAGAATTGTTGAGGTTAAGTTATTTTATAGCTGGGCCATAAATAAAAGCTGTTATCTCTCTTCATTAGCAGACACAGTGTCTAGAGCTAGCAGTTTTTGTATTGTCTTGAATAACAAATAGTTATTGGGTTTAAAATGTAGAGTGTTTTATTGTTTTACAACTTCCAAGATCTTCAAACATCTGAGAGATATATGTATTTTTCGCAAAGAGATACTAAATTCTGTTAGTTTCTGTTTTGGCCTGGAAACTGAAGTAAGGTGACAAGGAGTGAGGTCATCCAAGTTAACCCAGCAGCGATGTTTGATATTAATTTGGTAAATCTCTCCGAGAGAGACTGTGCATTTTGTATTTTGTCTTTGCCCTAGTGAGAACATCCACTGATCATCATCACCTGCACTTGCGTTGCTGTAAGTAAGATTTAGGGCATAGTATCTTTTAGATATATATAGGAATATAGTAAATATTAGGTTAGATGTTTTCTGTATTTATTTGAGACTGTCCTGCAATGTTGTTTTAAAATATTTCCTGTGATTTTGAACTCTGAACTTACTGTGTTGATTGACTGAGTATTGTCTTGTTCTTTTATTATTAAATATATTTAAACCTGACTTATTGACTGATATTTGTGAGACATATTTAAGCTCTTAGAGTATTTGGTGACACTGTATAGGCCACTCCTAAATAGCTTTGCTTGTCTTGGTCAGACTACCATTTGGATAAGAGTAACATTACACAATAGGATTGGACACCCTTTGTAAAGGCTTTATAGTAGCTGATAAGTAGGGGTTGGTGGCAGTGGAAACTACCTTATAGTCTGGGCAGAAGGGGTCATAGCTAGTAAACCTATGCCAGCCTTCCCCATGTGTGTGTATGTGTTGTATATAAATCAGATCTCAAAGTGTGTGTGTCAGCTACTTGGGCAGAGACATGAAGCACTGGTTGGACAGAGAGTGTGCTGGAGGTCTTAACTTAGCCCCTCAGCTAAGATCTTGACCCTATAGCTGTGCCAGTGAGGAGTCTTATGAGGATCTGGACAAGGGGGGAGAAACCAGCCCCAGACTGACTGTGATCTCTGTGTGCTCTTAAGGGAAATTGTACTTTACTCTGTGTATGTACTTGTCATCCTCCCAATTTGTACATCCCCTAGCTGTTGCCAGTGGTGAGGATTGAGGCTCCTTGATTACTGGACCAGTGCAGGGGCGTCACATCCATCTTACCTTGTATAGACTGATTTTTAAAGAACTTATGCTTAGGGAACCCAGGAAAAAAATATTTCCCTACTGTAAAATAGGGGATCTTCAGTGATCTTGGAGATATGTATTACATTCTACAAAGACATTTTTTATTTGAAAAGTTAATATTTTGTTGGGCATTTGAAAATCTGATTTTTGATGTTTGTTTTAACTTTTTGAATTTATATTCTATTTGCAATTATTCTGATATTTGTATATTTAAATTACTATTTTTATTTTTGTATAAATGTTTTAATGTATATTTGATTTAGTATGCATTTAGTATTCAGTATGTCTATATGAGACACTGAAAAGTTTTTCTTGTAACGTTTCTATATTGTTATTCCATACTCAGGATTCAGTCTAATGTAATTAACAATGATTTCAGCATTTTTGATTTCCTATACTTCATAAATCTTTTTAAACAATCTATAGTTCAGTAACTATCATTAACCAATTGGTTGATGTGATTAGAAAAACTCAAATTTGGATCTACCCATCACTCACTGTGTGCTGCATTAGTCACCTTTCATTTTAAGGCTGCCAAATCCCATGTGCTTAGATTTTGATGTAATTATCAACATAAGCATTCTCCTGTGCCCAAATGGTCAAGTTATTTTGCAGACATGCCTTATCTGTAACACATGTAATCAGTTTACTCATTTTCAAGTCCTATCCATACAGACTGTAGAACACCTCAGATGAAAAAGCTAGAGCTGAACATTACAACTTAAAAAAAAGTAAGGGCCTGAGACAGAGCCATGTGGGACACCCTAACTGTAAGCAAAAATGTCACTTGTCCAATTGTATAATACTTGCCATGTCCTATTTGTAAGCCATGCAGCTATCCATTTTATCAACAGTACATCAATACATAGTTGTTCTAAATTACTGATCAGTGTATTGTGTATGACTCTGTAAAATGTTGAAGTTAAGGCTGTATAAATTACATCACAGAACAAACAAATCTTCATTTATAGCTATTATATTGTTATAGAACCTCACCTTAGGCGATCTCTGCCTAACATACAAAGCTATGTCAAACCCAGAGCTGTTGGAGATGCTCCACATAAAGAAATCCCAATCTCTCCAAGCTACACTCTCTAGGGACCTAAATCTTGTCACCACAATAAACAGAACATGCTGGAGGGATAGAGTCCTGTCCCAGAGACTTCCCATACTCTGGAACAAATTACCTATCTATATCAGACAAAGCTCCTCATTAGCACTCTTCAAGAAAAATCTTAATGATTGGATGGGTGATAGGAAATTCACCTGCTTGACAGGGGCACAGGAAAATAATTTTTTGGTTGGCAAAAGCCAGGGTACCGTTTGGCTAGGCTTATATAGACCCTAGAGCCAATAGCCTAGTACCTACCTATGAACCTATGTTGTAGGTGGTTGCAGATCTATATACAGCATATGCATGCTGCTATATGGTTTCAAGTCCAATCCTTTCTAATTCTGACATTCTATCCAAAATAACCTTCTTCATTATTTTTCTACTAATTGCAAGCCAATGTATGGGTCTGTATGACTCTTGTTTTGTCCTAACCCCTTTCACTTAAAGATAGATATAACAAGTGCATGTATCCAATCTTGAGGGATCTCCCCATATTTAGATAACCTAGTGAATAGCAGATATAATAATACAGTAAGTTCATGCTGAATTGTTCTCAGGCTATTACTTTTAATTCCGTCCCCTCCCTGTGCTTTCTTTGGGTCCAGTTTGCATAGTTCTTTAACAATATAATCTAATTTGTTTTCAGTATCTGAGGCTACCTGGATGTTGCTAGGGCAATTTATTATCCCGTTTGTGAAGCCAAACTGCTTTGCATAAGATTTTGTAAATATATCTATAATCTGTGTCTGAGAATAAATTTTGGAATCCACAAACAGTTTATCAATCTGTATGTCTTTACTCCTACCATATCTTATGTATCTATGAAATGGCTTTCTATTATGTCTCAAATATTTCTTGATCTTTTCTCACACTATGTTTAATTTTTCTGTCCAGCATTTTTATTACAGTTTTGAAAGTTATAGTTCAACCTCTTTTCCATTTCTTATATACTTTTTGTCTCTCGCCTTAATCAAGTATCTTATTCTTATGGAAATATAGCTTCCTGAAGTTATGTGCCTAGATCCTGATGTTAAACATTTTTTGATTTTTTTGCCTTCAAACAATTTCTCTTTCCAAACTTGTCACAGTCCTTCTGCTCTTGTTGCATTGAAGGCATCACGCCAATTAGTTTTACATACTATTTTCTTTCCATACAGTCTATTATTAATGTTCTGTGCATTGGTTTAGGTTTCAATTTGGCAAAATTAGCTAGCAACTATTTAACCTTTATAACCCCATGATCACTGAACACCAACAGTGTTAAAATTTAACATAAAGTAACAGACATTTATTTCCTTAGGAACACAAACTATTTCTAGTTTGTTCCGTTCTCTGGAAGCCTTTTTTATCATCTGAAGCAATTGCTGCTCCTGAATATATGTTGTAAGTCATTTCTTTACCAATGCTGAATCAATATTATTGCAGTCTGTTTCTGGTAAATTTAAGTCCCCAGCCATTATTATTCTTCCATTCTGGGTTTCATGCAAGAAATCTATGAATTCCTGTAGGTCATCAGCACTTGACTTTGGTGGCATATACATTCCAGCAACAGCAGTATGTTCCAGAATTGTCTTTATTGTCACAGTTACACAATCTGCACTATTGGTGCTATCAATGAACATGTAATAATCACAGGTCACAGCCCTCCTGTAGGCTGCCGGCCCTGCACGTTGGCGAACACCCATACTGATCCAGTGCTGTGTTAAACGAGCTGACCAAATATTGCTGCGATCCCTGCTACTTGGGCCTCCCACCACTGTGTTGAATACCCTGTCCTGGAAATAGCTACAAGGATCCATGCAACATCCTCTTTTTAAGAAAATTCACCAAAGTGAACAATCTAACCTTTAAACTCCTCAAACTCCCTTCAGAACTGTTGAGTGTATGTATCTGAACTGTAATTGTTTGTAGCAGTATTGCCCCAGTTCAGAGCTCAGCCACGTGTTCTCTTGCAGCCTGTTCCAACTAGAATCCCCATCTCCACGTTGTCCTCCCAGTTCTGTTCTTTCTTTTTTTATGCTACTCTCTGCTTCCACCATAGTGCCATTGTAAGGTTTGGCCACTAGGTGGCAGTGCTATCCCTATTTTCACATTTCAGCTACCAAACCCACTTAACTACCCTTTCTCTTGAATATTCCACACTTAGCCCTACTAGACTAGATACATTACAAAAGATATATTTCTCTCTGAAATCTTCCTTGTTCACCCTAGTTTAGCCCAGTTTTTTTGCTATAATTACAAAATCTAAAGTCTATCTAGCTGTTATCCATCACGTATAGTATCCCATAGTCCAGTGGGTCACAACATACCTTACTCTTAGTCATTTTCAGAAATTTTTTCTGCACTTTTCTCTAACTAAATTTACTTCTTTACCCTTATCTTATGCCCATCACTGTCTCACTTTCTTCACATTGACTGTATTTTTCCTTACCTTGCCCTCTATCTCTTCAGCCTGGCTCTTCCAGCTCCGTTCACCCTGTGGGCTCACTCCGCTCCTCTACCCTACCCCATTCCCACCCACCCCCACTGCAGCTAAACTTATACTTGGTATACCCCTCCCACCCAAGCCAACACACCCATTCCACCAATCAGGTCACACCAATAATTTCCCACTCAAATATACTACAGCACACCCTTATCTCAAGCTCCTTCTAACTGCACCTTTGTCTTAGATCTAACACATCCCTCCCCTCCTATCGCTAAAAGTAACATAAAATAGGAATAACAAAAAAGCACAATGTCTTTCCTACATCTAAAAGTAGCACTCTACTTAGTAACTATTCTTGTCCTTCTTTTATTTTCCATACTCACATCCTACCATACACAACTTAGTCTCACCAGCCCAACTCAGTGGCAAGCCAACACTATAGCCAATTCACTAAAACTTCAACATTTCCCACTATCGCCACATGATCTTGCCCCAACCCTTCAATATTCCTTCATAAATAATAAAACAATTAACAAAGTTAACTCCTACTCATCCCTAAAACAAAATAAAATACTACAAAAACTACTTAAGCTCTACCTAATTCTAACCCAAGAAACTCACTTGCTGCGGTGATATACATCCTAACCCAGGACCCATCTGTTCTCCCCATCCAAACCTTAACCAACCAAATCTTCTCAACAGTAGGACTAACGCCTCTCTTCTATTCATAAACATCAATGTTAGTAGTATACTTAGCAAAGTTCAAGACCTCCATGCCCTTTTTGCCTTTTATAAACCTGATTTAGCCATACTAACAGAAACCTGGCTTAAACCAGAACAACACAATAATGAAATTACACCCCCTGGCTATAACATCATACAGAAGGATAGGACAGGAAAAAGGAGGAGGTGTAGCCATAATGTATCAAAATCATCTCATATTGGAACAAGTTAACTACAATCCCTAAGAAGTTAATGATACTAAACTGATTATTGCTCAATTAAAAATAAATTCTAACATATAGTTTTAGCAGGTGTCTACATCCCACCAGGAAACAACATTGCCACTATGGAGAACCTTTTATCCTGGATGGCTATCTCCCACCCACATGAAACCATAATCCTAGGAGATTTTAACATTGACTGGTCCGACTGTACCAAATACAACCCCCTCTACCCATATTAATCTTCATGGGTTTACACAAATCATAGACACCCCCACTAGAATAGACAAAAAATCTAATCATCATTCCATCTTAGACTGGATACTTCTGTCTGACCCCTCCTTTGCACACCAATCAGGCTGCCTACCACACAGTTTGAGCGACCACCAACCAACATATCTTATTAGGAATAAATCCCACCATTGCAACCAATCCACCCTTAGAATAGTTTATAACAAAAAGAACTTCAAAGCTAAGGACCTAAACAACAAACTAAAAAACTGTAATTGGTCCCCCCTAAAACAACTACCCCTTGATGAAGCAGTTGATTACTTTAACTCCACCTTTCTCAATGTCCTGAGCCATCATGCACCGGGCCGAACTATCAGACTTAAAACAAATTATGCCCCCTGGTTAACAAGAGACTAAAGCCATAATGAAAGATAGAGACAGAGCCTGGGCTCAATATCATAAACTTAGAACCACTACCACAAAACAAAACTACTCTGAACTCCGTAGTAAGACCAAACAACTCATTAAACTTGATAAAGCCAAATACTACAAAACCTTACAAGAAAGACACACTAATAACCCTCAAAGTCTGGGCCTCAATAAATAAATTACTGCACCCAGGTAAAACCGGCACTCCCACACCTATATTACCAACCAACAATGAGGACACCCACACACAATTCAACAAATTCTTTACTGAAACAGTACAAGCCTTTTCTAGCACCCTAAATAGCTCCACCAGCACCATCCTTTCTCCAACCCCCACTACCCCTACTAAAAAACAGTCTCCCTCTAGCTTCTCCTTATCTCCAGCACCCACTCAACTTATTACTAAACTCCTCAAAAAATTAAAACCTACCACACTATCTGCTGACAAACTTCCAGCTGACTTCCTTCAACTGACAGCTGAAACCATATCCTACCCTGTGTCTATCCTCATAAACAGATCCATATCTGAATGTAAAGAAAACCTAACCTGTGGAAAATATCTCATATTATTCCACTCCACAAAGGTGGCAACTCCCTTGAACTGACCTATCGCAATCTTATCACCTTTTTCAAAAAAATTAGAAATTATAGTACATTCACAGCTAATGCAATACCTCCTAAAAAATAGCCTTATATCAACATCCCAACACGGTTTTCGGTCTTCCCGTAGTACCACAACAGCCCTACTCTCTTATATCAATATAGTTAATACCCACAGAAACAACAGTCTTTTTGTATCTTCTGTATTCTTAGACTTATCTAAAGCCTTTGATATGGTCAACCACAGTATACTACTCAACACTCTATATACCCTTAACATAAACTCCATCACCATATCATGGTTCAATAACACCATATAATGGTTCAATAATAAATAAAAATCTGGCCATCAACAAGCAGTGCTTTGGCAGGACCAACTATCTCCCCTTCTACCTGTAACTATAGGAGTTCCACAAGGATCGATACTTGGGCCTCTACTATTCTCTATATATACAAATCAGATTGCAGTTTCCTGTCCCTCTGCCTCTATAGTACAATATGCAGATGACACTAACCATCATATGTGCCGCCCCAACCTTAAGCAAACTTGAAACAATAACACAGAATAACTTTACTCTGGCTGAAGCATGGTTTTCCAGCATTAAACTTCTACTCAACCCTAAAAAAACAAAACTTATTCTCTTCAGTCCTGGTAGATCCTCTGCACCAAATACTGACTTCACCATAAGCTCCAGGGATAACACCACTATCACCCCAACAACACACACTAAACTCCTAGGAGTAGTAATTGACAACAGTCTCAAATTTGACATACACATAGCACAAACAATCAAAAAAGTAAACAAAAAACTAGGTCTCCTGTATAGGAACAGGCAATTCATGACCAACTATACCAAAGCCGCTGTCGCAAGAACTCACCTGTATGCCTCCCCAATCCTGACTAATCTTCACCAGAGTGAACAAAACAAAATGGCATCTTGCTATAACAAGATTGCTAAATTTGCCACTGGCGCCTCAAATAGATCCCATCACTGTCCTCTCTTAAACAGCTCAACTGGCTTGAGTTGCCCCAACTACTACGTACTACACAACTCTTTGCAGCCCACAAACTGTACCACCACCCTGACAAAATTCCAGCATTACAAAATCTAATACAGCCCTACACTACCACACGTACCTTAAGATCTACAGACCAAACTCTCATAACTGTCATTAAACATAAGAATGAAGAAGGCAAAGCTCTCCTTGGTTGTACAATTTCTAAAATCTGGAACTCACTCCCAAAGAACATAACTTCTACCAGCTCTGTTTCACTATTCAAGAAACTACTCAACACCCACTACTATACCAATTGGCTGTGCACGTGACACCCCTAGATTAACTCACTTTCCTTTCAGTACTGCAATGACTCTGCAGAACCTTCTCCTCTTATCTATTAACTACTTATGTCTTACCAAACAAGATTTTTAAATCACTTATTCTTCTAAACAATGTTTATTCTGAAGATGTTTGTTCTACTCACCTATGTAAAAAAGTTAAATATGTTCCTGTATGTGTAATAGTATGTAAATGTATTGTCACTTTTGTTTTTTTATGTGGAGCCTTTCTCCTCGGGTCTCCACTGAAAATGGACCTGCATCCAGTCGGACTTTCCCGGTCATCAAATGTAAAATAAAAAATAAATTAAAAAAATGTAATCCCTATCATAGCACTCCTCCTGATTTTTTTGTTACAATGTCTATTGCAGTAAAAACATTTATAACAAGACAAAAGTAGTTTTCAGTGATTGTTCTTTAACCATACTTCACAAACAACAGCAGCATCAATCTTGTGAAAACGTAGCAAATTTTCAAATAAAAAAAAAAACTATTACAAATGGCCCTTGCATTAACAATAATCAGGTACATCAAATGTTGCTGTGAACTGTTAAGTTTTCGACCAGGCAAAAAGTCTGTGTTTATTTTTTTTGCCAGTTATTGTAATATATCTGATGCAAAAATTATCTTTGCTGGTCTTGACAAGTTCACACCATCTAGTCTAAATACATATGCACACAAATGTAGGCTTTGATGCTCTCTCTCTCTCTCTCTATACACACACATATATATATATATATATATATATATATATATATATATATATATATATATACATTTTTTAAAACATCATTTTTTTTCTTGTAGGTATTTACCCCCCCACACACACAATCCCGCCCCCCCCACTCCCCGTAGCTATCTTCCACTTTAGAAGTAGCTTGTCTAATCCCATAGCCACTCTACTCTCCACTCTACTAAAATTTCCCCAATACCACAATACTCAAACACCAGTATGTCTCTAAAACCCACCTCCTTTGTACTCCTTCCTCTTCTTCTCTTCCTAACCTACCTTCACCTTCTCGCAAGTCTTCCAAATTTTAATCACTCTCCCTCCTTTCATATAACTTCTGCATACCCCACATATGTTAAACACCCCACAGCCACTATATCCCCTCATCTCTATTTCTTCAATAGTAACCTCCTATTCCTTATAAACTCATTCATGTTCACTGCCTCTCATCCCAAATCCCTAACACTACTATAACACAACACCCAACTCTCAAACAGGACAATAAGCACTCTAAATTCCTCTTTTCCCATATTTATCAACTTATTACCAACCTTGTCTCTGGTGACATTCACCCAAACCCTGATCCCTCTTCCTCTCTTTGTTCAAACCGATCCTTTCCCTCTCCACCCTCATCCTGCAAATCCCTTCTTTTTACTGCACTGAATGCTCGAAGCTTATGTAACAAGATTCCAAACTTCCATACCTGGCTTCAACATAACCACCCAGATATCCTATCCATTACTGAAACCTGGTTAAAGCCACACATAAAAGATCCTGAAATCACCCCCACCCCAGCTACAATATAATTAGAAATGACAGGACTCTCAGAAAAGGTGGTGGAGTAGCTGTCCTCTACTCCTCCTCCCTTATAGTTACTCCCTTCACCAAACCCATACCCCAATTTACCAAGGACGAACTAACCCTGGCCCTCCTCCAGATGAATGTAAACACATATGTATGGCCACTCTTTACATTCCTCCAGGAGACAATATCCTCATTCTTGAGGATATCCTGTCCTGGTTCTCCTCTAACATTACCAACGAGACCATAATCCTCATGATGTTAATATTAACTGGACTGATATTCAGTCTCCTACTTTTCCACACAACATAAACTTCTACAACTCACAACTAATAAACTGTACTACTAGGCCCTCGAAACACTTCTCCTCTGGTACTAATCTTGACTGGATTCTTGTTTCTCACCCCCAGTACATCTCTGACAGTGGTATCCTACCTGACACTCTCAGCGATCATCTTCGCTCTTTCGCTCATCGCCTTCCCTCCTCCTTACAACTATCCCACAGATATCTCCTCCCGGTCTCTCAAAAGTTTCAACCCTGAAACCTTCTCCAGCTCTCTAAAACACACAAACTGGTGTCGCCTAAAAAGCCTCTCCCTAGATAATGCAGTAGCCTACTTTAATACTGCATTCTTAGACCTGTTAAATATCCTTGGTCCCTCCAGAACCAAAAGAATTAAAAGTAAAACCGTCCCATGGTTAAGCAAAGAAACTACAACCATTATGCATCTTTGTGACAAAGCCTGGAAACATTACCAGAAAAATAAAACTTATACCACCCTGACTGAATATAAGCTACTACATAACAAAGTAAAAAAAAAGTTGTTGCATCCAACCACAAATCCTACTTCTCCACCCTTCAAATTAACCACAAGACCAATCCCAAAAAATTCTGGAAATGCATCTCCACTGTCCTCAATCCTGGCAAAAGAGACAACCCCTGCCCTGACCCAAATGTCCCAGACCTCTCCTTAGCCACCCAATATAACTCCTTCTTTATTGATTCTATAGCCAAACTAACTACTTCCTTCCCCAACAAAGCTTCACTTCCACCTCCTTCTATCTCTCCCTCCCCTAACACTACCACCTACCAACCCCCTTCCTTCACTATCAAACCCATTCCTATTTCCACCATAAAAAAACTCCTTCAGAAACTAAAACCATGCTCAAATAGCCCTGATGACCTTCCTTCCTACTTCCTTAAAATTGCTGCTGATGCCATCGCCTTTCCCATCTCCATTATAATAAACCGCTCAATCCAAGAAAACTATGTACCCCTACTCTGGAAAAAGGCCTATATCATTCCCCTTCATAAAGGAGGTAATAACAACATTCCCAATTTCTGGCCAATCTCTATCTTATCCCCTCTCAAAAGTTCTAGAAAAGTGTATCCACCTTCATCTTCTACCCTACCTCACAGGCAACCAACTACTTACCCCCACACAACATGGTTTTAGACCTGGCCACAGTACCACAACTGCTGTCCTCTCCTTCCTTGAAACAATCAACAAAGCCCGGGATTCCAGATGTCTAGTGTCCAGCCTGCTTCTGGACTTATCCAAGGCCTTTGACACTATCTTCTATAACCTTCTATCTAAACTCTTTAATGTAAACCTGTCCCACTCTTCTTTCAAACTGGTTTTCTAGCTACCTCTCCGACAGACAACAAGCTGTCAAATGAAAAAAAGCAACCTCCTTCCTTAATACACCTACAGGCATACCCCAGGGTTCCATATTGGGTCCCCTACTGTTCAACATTTTCATAAATGACTTCCACCAAAACATTCCTACTGCTAAACTGATTCAATATGCAGATGACTCTATGATCATCTGCTCTGCCACTTCCACCTCCACTCTCTTAAAATTAACTCAGTATGCTTTCTCTTATACCGAGCGTTGGGTGATAGACAACCACCTATCACTCAACGCATCAAAAACTAAAATTATGTTATTTTTCCCCTTTAAAAAGTAG
>NC_056734.1:960123627-960131127 GCF_019279795.1 Protopterus annectens | reverse complement strand
GAGAGGTTACATCCATAGTAAAAAAAACAATGCTGATGCTATTCTGGCTGCATTAAGATCACGTGTTAACATGCATAATTTTTTTAACAAATGCTCTGTATCTTTCAGGATACAATCAGACTTCAATAATGTTGGTTTAAATTCATAATCTAGAAAAAGATAGGGGCTCAGTTAGCCACCCAGACCCTGCAACAATAGGTCTAAATTTTGGTAAATGAAGGTTCTTATGTATTTTGAAGTCCTGAGATGATGGGGATAACTGGATAATCCACTTTCATAAACCTAAAGAGATCTTCAGACAAGTGTGCCAATTTAAGCTCAACCAAAGTTTCATCTATATGAACTTTCATTTGGTGTACACTATTGGTAGAAACCTTTTCATATGCTTCTTCATTAAGCATAGTAGACATTTTGGTGTTGTAATATAGGAGTCCAAAACCACTATGGCACCTCCCTTATCAGCCGGTCTTATGACTATTCTGCTGTTTGACCTGAGACCATTCAGGGCTTGAATTTCCTCTTTAGTAAGATTTTCATGTATGTCTGGTTCATGAATGCTTGATATTGTAGATGTCCCTCTCGACTGCTTTTACAAATATATCTATATTCGAGTTAAAAGGTGGCATATATTCACTTTTCCTTCTAAGATTTGGTGCTTCACATCCTTGATTATCCCCAAAAAATTAATTTAAGGCCAATATTCCTAGCAAACAATCTGACAGACATAATGGATTGACTCAGGTCAATTCTGGAGGCTGGAATAAATGACATCCCTTTATTTAGTATTCGCAACTCTGGTTCAGACAGCATTTGGCCAGAGATATTGAAAATCAGTTCATGTGCCCCCAAAAATTTGGGTAGAGTTTGTTGCTGATTCGAGGAAAGGGCGTCTTTCCTCTTGGCCCCAGGGCATAGTCTTTTCTCCAACGATTTTTTCCCGGGTTAAACCCAATTTGGGAAAAAGGGGGCATCCATGGGGTTATGCAGCTCAACTTTCTCTAGTTGGATCTTCCTTCTTACTACCCCTGCTAGGGATGTATTCTGTGGTGCTTCATCATTGGTGGTTGCTACCATGTCCTTATTACCCCACAGGGGTAGTATACACCGAAGAAGTAGTGTTACCTAGGGGCGATTGAATAGGATTCAATATACTTGCTGAAGCTCCTCCATCATGGGGTAGCATATCACTAGTCAAAGGTGTGTTTAACGGAGGGGCCACACTGGGTGTCTCCCCCGCAAAGGATTAGGTGTAACATTTGAAGTATTGGTGGAACCAGCGTTATGATCTACACCAATAAACTGCTACGCCTAGTGTGATGTGAACCAGTACCTTCTACTCGGTTGGGTTAGCATATGTTCTGTTATAATTCCCCCTACTAGGGGTATTGCCAGGTTCTCTCTCTGTACCTTGGTTACTCCTCGTTTCCGACAGGGTGCGGCCATAAAAAAACATGGTGCTCGAGAAGTCTTTAATATCTCTACTTTCTTTTTTTTATTGTTGAGTAGATTAGTTTCATTTTCGACCCCCCCGGTCGAAAAATTTCCCCGAAAGAACTCAGTGGCACTATCCCTAGAACAGTGCTCAAGCTTTCATGTAAACTGACCATGTTCTTCTTGCATCCTTCCTCAATGGGAAGGAAGAAGTCAATTAATAACTTAATATAGGAGCGACTCGCATCTAGATTAATTTGCTGCCATCTTTGCAGCAACCCAGGGTACAAAATTTTCCCTAAGTGGGCATGTTCAAAATTCTCAAGCCCCTGGGTATAACACCCTTTTGGGTAAACATGCCTCCATGTGATAGCGCTGAGCTTGTGGGGTTTAAAATTTTAAAAAAATCATTTCCATTTCTCTTTTTAAATTTATTTAATGAGAGCTTCATCTCTCAATTCAGTGTCCATATCATTCACAGTCATCAACCATCAAAGTTAACTAGTGGATTAACCACATCCTCCATAAGGCCTCGTATATGCATATTAAAAGAGGTTACATTACCAGTACTGTTGTTTACACCCATTTTCCCTATCCAAGTATAGAAAACCAACCCCCAAAATTTTGTAGAATCCAAAAAATAGAGGTTGTGGTTCCAAAAATTTAAATTTGGGACCAAAACAAAGTTTTTAAGTGCCACAAACCTTTTAAACACTTTCTAAAATCCAAACTAAAGCCCCAAAACCAAACCAAATTGTTTTAATAAAGAAGATTTTGAGCTTTTTCCAAAAAAATCTGTTTTAAAACCCCATTTCCTTGGTTTTTTGGGGTAAAAATTCCCCTATAAAAAAATTAATATTTAAAGGGTTTTCCCTTTTTTATAACATAATCTATAAAACAAACAAAATTGGTTTTAAACTTTGTTATTCCCAAAAATTTTTTAGCAGAATCCCTTTTAAAATCCAAAAAACATTTTAGAAAAAAAAAATTTTTAAATTCTTTTTTCATGTTTCCGTTTTAAAAATTCCCGGGCAGACAGCAAAAACAAAAGCTTTAAACTTTTTTTTAAAAAACAATTGGGGGAAAATATTTTATAATTCCGGAACTGGCCCCAAAATTTGTGGGAATAAAAATAAAACTGGAAAAATTAAAATCAAAAACAAAAGTTTTTAAAAATAAAATAGGACTTTTAAAGAAACTTTTTTAACCCAAAACCTTTCCCATTGAGAAAAACTGTTGTACAACCCCATTAATTAAAACTTCTTAGGTTTTAAAAACTCCAAGGAACCCTTGCCCCAAGGGAAAAGCACCCTCCCCCAAACCTTTCTATTTTCAAAACCCAAAAATTTTAAAATTAATTTAATGCGAAATTAAAAAAATGTTTTACGGAAGAACCCAACCCCCATGGGTTTAAAATTTTTTAAAAAAAATTAAAGAAGGGGGGGAAAAAGTGTTTAAAATTTTTATGGGTATTCCCCGAAAACAAAACATTTCCCCAACAGTTTTAAGATAAAAAAGATATTTTTAAATTTTAAAATTTTTTAAAAAAAATTATTTTTAAAAAATTTTAAAATAATATTTTGTTTTTTATGAAAATCTGTTTTTTTTAAAAATCCACAAAGCCAATTTTTAAAAAAATTTTTATTGAATTTTTTAAACAACATTTCCAAAAAGGGATAAAAATAAATTAATTAACTACAAAATTCAGGGATTTTGAGTAAAATTGGGGAAAAAAACCATTGTGGATAAATTTTATAACCTATCCAGGCAAATTTTCATATTAGGGGACGGGATTTTTCCTTTGGGGCCTTATTTGTAATTTAAGGGTTAAATTTGGGTTTTTTCAAAAATTTTGAACAAAGGGAAAAGAGGCCCTTTTCTTCAAGGGTTGGGCCTTAATGGGTTTAATTTACAGGTTCATTTCCCTTTTTTATGGGGCCGGGAGCCTTTATAAAAACCACTTTTTGCTTTTAGAAAGGTTTCTATATTTTTAATTAATTTTGGGATCCCTTTTGGGTTGTAAAATTGGTTTTTTCCTCATTTCTTTAAG
Organism: Protopterus annectens; assembly: GCF_019279795.1. Classification (NCBI taxonomy): domain Eukaryota; kingdom Metazoa; phylum Chordata; order Ceratodontiformes; family Protopteridae; genus Protopterus; species Protopterus annectens. The sequence goes on along the minus strand of NC_056734.1, from coordinate 960,127,646 downwards.
AATCACTTGTTTTGGTAACCAAAACAATGGCCCCCTTGTTTTAAGGGCCTTTTTCCCCAAAATAAAATTTAAAAAAATGGCAGTTTGCCAAAATTAAAAAATTTTTGGTGTTCGCAATTTGGTTTTGCCCAAAGGTATGAAAAGGGTTTTTTTATAGAGGAAAAATTCAAAAAATTTGGTTTGGCAAACTCCCCAATTTTTTGTTCCAAAATGATTTTTTGAACCCCGGGTTTATGGGGGATAGAAACCCTTTTTTAAATCAACAATTTTAAAAAAAAGGTGGGGTAGGATAATTTAAAGCTTCTTCGGAAAAAACCATGTTTTTGTTAAATTGGCCACCATTCCAAAGGGATAACCCAAAAACCCAAAAAACCTTTTGGGAATAACCCCAGAGGGGGGTTTCAAAAATTTACCAAACCCCCAAAAGGGATGGTTTTCCTCAACCCGCTGAGTTTATTTTGTAAAATAAACCCGGTTTCCCTTCTTCAAAAAATAACCTTTCGGGGGAGAACCCCTTGGCCCCCCTTCAACCCTTTGATAGTGAATTCCCAGTGGAAAGCCTTAGAATTTTTATTGTCCCCTTTAATGTTTTGGAAAAATATTTTGGGGGGATCTTCCCCCGTGAAAAAAGGCTTTAGCAAACCCCGATGAACCCAAAAATCATTCCCCGCTTGTAAAAGGAAATCCAAAAGAAATTGGGGCTCAAAAAAAACCCCTGGTTTTTCCAATTCGGTTAAGGAAAAATGTTTGGGGAAAAATACCTCCCCCAAAAAAAGAACGCCCCCCTTTTAAAAAAAAATTAAATTTTGGGGAATGAATGATTTTTTTAAATCCCTGGCCAAATGCTGTTGGCCAGGGTTGGGGAATTTTCTTTTAAATTAAAAGGGATGTTTTATTTAGCCTCCAAAATTAAACCGAGTAAAACCTTATTTGTTTTGATTGGGCCAGGAAAATTTGGCCCTTTAAATTTAATTTTTGGGGAAATCGGGTGGCCCCCCAAAAATTTTGAAGGAAAAGGGTTTTAAACCATTTAACCAATTGATTATTTGGTAAAAGATCAGGGAAAATCAAATTCAACAAAATTTTGAACCAGGAAAACAAAAAAACTTAATAAAGGGAAATTCAAAAGCCCCCGAAGGGGGGCAGGCCCCCAAACCCCCAAAATAGGGCTAAACCGGTAAAGGGGGGGGGCCTTTTGGTTTTTTAATCCTAATTACAAAACAAAATTTTACTTTCTTAAATAAAAAACTTAGGTTTCCACCAATTTAACCAAAAAAGTTTTATTTTAAAAAACTTTTTTGGTTAAATTGGGCCTTTTTTATCTTTTTTATTTTTGAAAGTGGAAATTTTGGGGTTTGTAAAATTAGGATTTAAAAACCCCTAAGGAAACCTTTTTTAAGGTTTAGACCCATTTTGCGGGGTTTGGAACCCGAGCCCCCCTTTTAGGGTTTGAATTTCCCTTTTTTAAGTTTTATTTTATTCCCGGTCAGAGCATTTGTTAAAAAATTTCCCCCCTTTCACTGCTTTTACCCAAAAAATCAATTGGTTAATGGATGTAATTTTCCCTTTTTCCCTTCTAAGAATTTTGGGGGGCCCCCCGATTTACCAAAAAATTAAATTTTTGGCCCAAATTTTGGGCCCCAAACGAAAAAATAAGGTTTTACTCGGTTAATTTTGGGGGCTAAAAAAAACATCCCCCCTTTTTTTAGTTTTTCGCCCCAAATCTGGCCCAAAAGCTTTGGGCCAAAGATTTGAAAACAATTCATTAAACCCCCCCAAAATTTTTAAAGGGTTTTTTGGGGTTTTATTTTAGGGGAGGTCGTTTTCCTTCTTATTCCTAAAAAGTGTTTCCAACGTTTTTTTTTAAAATTTAAAAGGGGTTTAGTTTGAGTCCAATTTCTTTTGGATTTCCTTTTACAAGCAAAGGGAAAAGATTTTTGGGTTACATTGGGGTTTTCTTAACCTTCCCTTTTCTTCACAGGGGGAACACCCCCAAAATATTTTTCCAGAACATTAAAGGGGCAATATAAAAAAACTAAGGGTTTCCACTGGGGGAAAATTTACTATCAAAGGGGTTTAAGGGGGGGAATGGGTTTCACCCCAAAAATTATTCTTTTAAGAAGGGGGCCAGGTTTTATTTCAAAAATGCTACTCAGGGAAAAGGAAAAACCCTACCCTTTTGGGTTGGGTTGAAAGGTTTTAAAGCCCCCCTAGGGTTATTGCCAAAGGGTTTTTTGGCCCTTTTTTTTTCCTTTTGGGAAAAGGCTGGTAAAAAATTTCTCGAACTTTAAATCAAAAAGCCCATTTTTGGGGAAATTTTTACCCCCCAATGAATAATTTACCAAAAATTAGTGGGCCCCTACTTCCACCCGGGGTTTTACTTGTTTAGGGGTTGAAAAACTCTATCAACAATAAAGGCCCAGGGTTTTGGGGAAAAATCAGGTTTTAAAGAACCATAAATGTGGGTGTTCAAAATGCCAAAGTAGAAAGAACTCACCAAAAGGGGATTTCCCGGTTTAATATTTACATTAAAACCCGGAATTTTTTCTGTTTAAACCAGAAAAATTGTTTATTATTTCCAACCCTGAAAACCCACTTTTTTATTTTAAAGGGGTTTAAAACCAAAAGGCCCCTTAGGAAAAAGGGATAAAGGGAAAGTTATTCCTGGTGCAAGGGTTGTGGGGGGGTTGGCAACCTGAGAAAAAGGGACAACAAAAAACCACCCTTTTTTAAAATTTTAATTCTCCAAAGTTTTTAAAAAACCCCAATTTCCCAGACCCAGGCAATATAGGGCAATTTTTTGAAAAGCGGAAAAAAATTTTTTGGGTAAACAGGTGGCCCAAAAAGGGGGGGAAAAAATGAAATGAATTTGTCCATTTTTAAAAAAAAGTTTTGAAGGGCCCAAACCCCTTAGTGAAAACAAAATGGTAAAATTTTTTGTTTTTTCTTTTTTTTTGGTTTTGTTAAAATTTCCAAAATTTGTACTTTGAAAAAATTTTTTATTAAAAATAAATATTTAAACTTTGGTTATTTTTGGCCCCTATGTCTGTTTTTGGGGGAATTGGTTATCAATTGAAAACAAAAGGCCATTTAATTCATGGCTGAATTGCTTTTTGGTTTAAAATTTTATTTGGGTTAAAAACCAAAATTTGGAAAAAAGTTTTTAAAATTTAAGGGCCAAAATTATTTAAAATTTAGGGTTGGGTTTTTATTTCTTTAAAAGATTTTTTATAATAAAACTAAATTTTTTATAAAAACCTTTTAAATTAATTTTGGGGAAAAATAAATTTTGGTTGTAAAACCCTTTTATTTTTTATAAAATTTTAGGGGTATTTTTTTTTGTTGTTTCCCTGGGACCCATTACTTAGGATTTAAACAAAAAGGGCTATTTCTTTTTCCCCCTTTTCCCTAAGGGGTTTAAAAATCAGGGTTTTGGAAAAATCAGGGTTCGCCGGGAAAAAAAATGGAAATTTCTTTTTTGGTCAAAAAAAATTATTAATTTTTGCCTTTTGGAAAAAAAATTTTAATGGGGAAAGAGGGGTATTTTGTTTTGTGCTAGCAATGTTTGCTTTTTGGGGGTTATTCAAAATTTTTCAAGTGTGACTGACCAAACACCTTGGTTTTTAAAAATGGGGTTTTGTGTTGTTAAAATAATTTTTTGAGTTTATTTGTATTTATAAATTTAAATTATGGAAAAGATTTTATATTTTTTGGGGGTTTTTATTGTGTATTTAAAAAATTTTTTAAAATTTTAAAAAAGGGGTTTTTAATGTTTAAAATTTTTTTTAAAAAATTGGGCTTTAAAATTTTTTTTTTGATAAGGGTTGTTTTGGTTAAAACAATAATAAAAAGGTTTTTTTTGGAATGGTTTTTCTTTTACTTTTGCGGGGTTTTGTAAAGGAACCTTTTTTTAAAAAGTTTAAAATTATAAAAGTTTAAGGAACCAATTTTTGGTTTTTTGGGTTTTTTAAAAGGGAAAATTTTGGTTTTTAAAAGAGTTTCCCCCGAAGTATTTATTT